>NC_133025.1:39710000-40010000 GCF_048771995.1 Taeniopygia guttata | reverse complement strand
AAGTAACATGATTTGCTGTCCCTCCTCTCTCCTGGTGTGATGCTCATCTATCCTCATACAAGTCATACTCTTTTGCACAAGTCAGCTATAAATACGGTTGGCATTTTTCCTTGCTGATAGTACTCAAACCCTTTTTTTTTCAGGATCAATGGCCCTCATAAAATTTGTTCCTTTAAAAATTTCTGGGTAGTTCTAATGCTATATATATTATAGCTGCTTTAAATATTGTATCAGGTTATGCTCTAAAAAGTTCAGTCAGATTAAATATTTTTGCCTTTGGATCCGTTGTTCCCCTGTGCAAAAGACAGATCTATATAATTTCTGTTGAGCACTCCACAAATTGCTTCACTCCTAGGCAATACCAGTTTAAAATAATGCCTCATACAAGATTAAGCCTACCAACTATCAATTAGAAAAGCATGTTTGCAAGGCTTAGTTAATTGATGTTTCCCAGCAGGATTACTCTGAGAACAATTATGTATTTTCACTCTCAATTCTTGTTAATTAGCCAGTCATAATACACTTCTTAGTCGCCATAAAATCTTTGAAGTTATATTCACTAGGACAAATCTCATTCAGCCCATTGTTTGTTCAAGTTTTGATCAGATAAAAATACTGCTTATTATTTCTCCTACCAAGATGCATACTTATTTCTAACACATGTTCCTATTAATTTGCATATCAGAAATATCTGTTTGACAAATTCTTTATCATCCTTTCACAAAAATCTTCTTCTGTTAGCAGGCAATAAATTACATTAAAATATGTACATTTTCAGGTACAATTATTTTGCAGAAAAAAAATATGAAGTGTCCTGTCAATGATGCATAAAATGTTGCTAAAGTTTTGGTGTGTGAAAAAGAAATTAAGTGTATAAAGAAGCTGTGGCCAAGAAAGGAGTGGAAATAATACAGAAATAATATATCAGCTAGGAGACTGATAACTTGACCAGTACCACATTTAGCACAGGTGGTGGTAATAGTATCATACCAGTAAAATTAACCATGGAAATTCAAACACTCTACAATTTTTTCCAGTACTAGATTTTTTCCGAAATAGACAAGACTCCTGTTTTTTTTAATTGTAAGTTTCACAAAAGGTCTTACCTACGCTTCATTCATTTGCTTAGTTACCAATGTCTTTGAAAGGTAAAGAGACTCTAGAATAATTGCTAAGAATTAATTGAGGAAGTTAACTACTCTTTTTCCAGGGCATAAGTTAGGGTTGTTGAACCTTTAAAATTCAACAAGATAAGTTTGGCAGAGCATTTAGTACAGACTTCAGCTCACTCTCAGAAGGGTGACAGTATTGACACCTGCTCAGCCAGAAATATGCCTCACAGTCTGCTTCCCTTCTCCAGTACCATCTCTGTGGTTAGGATTTCCATTAACTTGTTGAAATTAAGACAAACAATTCCCTTGAGGATAGATGGTGTGTAAGCATGTTGAGAAAAGAACAAGAATGGCAACAAGGACACCCAGGTTGCTTTGCCTAAGGCTTCATTTTAACGCCCTCACAGACCTCCATTTTTCTTTTCCACCATTCCCACCTTATTTTCCTCATGTATCCACCTCTGAACCAGACATTGAGTTCCACAAAGCATATGCTAGGAATATTCCACATGCCCTTATTTCTGGAATAGCTCTTTGTCCAGGACTCTCACATCTGTCCCAAGCTGAGTCATCATCCTTGGGCTGCACTTGCTGTGAAGGCACCTTGTAAATTAGGTCAATAAAACTTTGCAATGGAATTCTCAGAGCCCTCCCAAAAATGTGGCCTCACTTTAGCTAAGATGGTAAGAAATCCATAAATTTCTGAGCTGTCAGCTACATTTTTCTGAGGTCTACAAATTGCAGATATGGAAGGGATGTGTAAGATGGCCTTTATGCCCTTCTGATCTACATCCACCTGGCTCCAGGGTGTTTTCTCATGTGACTGAAAGGTTGTAACCAGTTAAGCCAGCTGGCAATGACCTCAAAGAGCTGATTTTTTTTTTTTTTTCATTTTATATTAGATCTGCAGAAATCTCTTGCCAAATTGGCCTCTATCCAAAGCCATGGAAATTCTTTGAAAAGTACTTGAAAACTGCGCTTACCATCTAGAAAAGATAAAGCCATGCTAGGAGAAGCTCCCATCTACAGAGATTTCTGACAGGAATTAGGCTTCTGCAACATAGCCATCAGGTAGGAAAGGGGAGACACTGTAGTAGCTCCTGTGATTTTCTTTTAAGGGCATAGAGACAGTGAACTCTGTTTGTACCAAAGGGTTTGGATAGTCCTTTACCTTCTTATGACGCATACAGGACTCCAAAAGAAGATGGCACCTCTTTGAGCTGCTTTTGCAGTTGGCCTGGAGTCTCACAGAGAGATGTTTCTGTACTCCCCATGCCTGCCATGCACTCTGCTGAGAGCAGGGATTTTCTGCCCAGAATGATGCATAAAACTAGGGAAGACTGTGGACTAGAGACAGAATATGTGTTGAAGGAGTGCAATTTATCTATCAATTACATCCACATAAGAAAATACTACTAGTACTGATAGTCCTAATCAGTCTTTATATACAGTGAATAATTTTCTAGTATCAAATTTTAATGTAAATATAAAATAGAAAAAGTGAAGTCAGGTTGTAGTCTCACAGTTGCAGTTTCTTGCACAGAGGCCACACATAAATACAGAGACTGGAGGCACTGTCCTGTCTGTAGATGAGAGCAATTACCTCCACTGTGTTCTGGTTGAAAGCCAGTGGACTGTCAGTGGTCACAGCCCTCTCTCCAACACTCAGGTGTGTTGGCAGAAGCAGTTGTTCAGTGTGTTACAACATGGATTTTTTTGTTGCCTACACTTCATTCAGTAGAAAGACTTATGTGTCCTGTTTGTGAGCCTGTTTCCTCTAGCTATATACTTTGGTTTAATGGGAGATATCATATTTCTCTGCAATTATTCTGTAAATGTTATGACATACATGCCATATATGTCATGACAGATTTGGTATAAAAATATGTGACTTTTCTGTGAAATACAGTAAAGCCTTTGTTTTTCAGCATGGCCCTTTTTTGAACTGTGGAATAGAAACTTTCACTTTATTTAGATATTATTAATTCAGAAAGTGTAGAGATGAACATCCAGATGATATAAAGGTACATTATACATTAAGTCTTTAATACTGAAATTAATGGCCTGACAGCTTTTCTTCAACATTTTTTTCTTCTTTATGTCAATTATCCCAGGTGCTTTTTGAGTGAGGCTCATCACATACTCAGATTTAATTATTTTTATGTTGGTTGTCTTTGGCCGTTGGATGCCCTAAGCAGTAGGAAGCTGGTAGGAAGCAGCAGCTGGGCACATTTCTGCTGCATGGCTGGTTTCAATGGTGAGCTGTTGATTGCCTGTTTGGCAGGATTGGTGTAAACATACTCATTCCAGCTGGAATCATTCAGTCATCTTGAGCCCCACAGAAATGAGTTCTTAAAAAGGTGGTGCTGTTTGACAAGATTGTAAATCCTACTGAAAAAGATAAGAACATTTGAGAGATGTTGTTCAGCTTCTACGAGGTACTTGAATTATATAAATATAATAATGGTTTAAAGGTAAAAATGAGGACTAAACAAAATAAAACTGGGATACATGAAAGAGGATGAAATAGTGTCAGGCTACAAACCACAACACCTTACTAGGACATATCATCGGTTAGAGACTTTGTTAATTTTGTTTTCTGAGGGTAATTCTCACCTCAGTGTTTCTTAATACTTTAATTATTAAATTGAAGAAAATATGAAATCAAAATAAAGACTACAGGTTAGAGATGGTGGGACTGTAAATTATAGTAGTGAGATATAATCAAAGGTAAAAAAATATGAAGTATTTCTTCTCAGAGTCTTGTATTAGGTCAGAAAAGAGCTGGATCATCACTCATAGGAAGGGAAAAAATACTGGTTTTTTTCTTACTGTCTGCCCACTGGAAATATTCAAAAAGCTAATGTGACATACTTTTTAGTGGATGAACAGAATCTCTTTAAAAGATTAAACTGAATAAAATATTAAAATACTTCTTGGAGTAAGAAGTAAGTAACATATCTATTATTAGATATTTTAAAATACATTTGCAAATAGAAAAAAAGACAAATTTCAGCACTACAATTAATTTCTACCAAAAAAAAATCTCCTATACTATCAAAATATACATTTTATTTTTACAAGGGAATTAAACACATACATTGTAGGCACAAAATTTGTCTTAACTGGGAGTGGGACTGGGGCCCAGTCTCATCCCCAGTGGGTACAGCTGTGAAAAGCAGGTGAGCAGCACTGAAGGTGATGAGACCTGGAGTGCCCAGGGGCACTGACCAACCACCAAAGGGAACAGAGGGCACACAGGTGCAATGCATGAACATGAGGGGTATAAAAGGATAGACTGAAGAACAAGCAGGGCAGATGCTTGCAACCTTCTGAGGTGATGTGGTGTTACTCTGTATGGGCAGCTGCCTGAAGCCTTCTGATGTGGGCTGGTATTACTCTGTATGGGTTGAAGCTTTCTGAAGTTGTGTGATGATGCTCTGCATACTGTGGCCATCTCGACTGCAATGTATGCTGTGGAATACATTGAATGTGTTTGTGTTTATAAGATAGGTTAGTGGTATAAAATCTAAATTTTCCTAGATTTTAAGTCCTGGGAGTTATATGTCTTTTCACACTTTAGCAAGAGCATAAAATGTGTTTTCAGTGGAAAAAAAAATTCTCTTGAGCTGCCCACATAGGAATTGTATTTTGAAAGCTGCATATTTTGTTTATCTGTGCTAAATGCCATTAAGGGGTTATTTACTCCCTGCATGCTACAGGTGAACTCTAGGAAACATCTTGAGTTAAGAAATAACGTATTTTATCATGTCTCGAAATTAGCATGCTCAAAGATGATCCAGTTAAAGCAGGAAACTAGTTAAGAGTAATGACAATTGAGAAAAGAGGAAGATAGAGATAAATTATTTTAGAAAAGGAGCTGAAGAGGAAATTATATGAGCACTTCTACCTGCTAGAGATCCTTAATGAATATATTATCTTGCATTTCAAATTCGTGTATGTGGTAGCAATTTTTTTTAATAATGTGTCAGCAGCTACCCTTGAATAGATAAAAGGACAGTGCAGTTACTGGTATAATGCTGGGAGGTTCAGTTTATTAGATAACTGTATAGCAAAAAGCAGGCTTGAAATAGCTTCAAGTTCTTTTGCAATATTCTATTTTAAATGCTGTAATTTGCAGTTACTATCTGTTTTTCCTGCAGTAAAAATATAGTAGCTGTCAATAAAATAAAAAAAGTGAGGAAAATAAAAAAATAAGTAGTGTAAAGAATTCCACAGCAGATACAATACAGGGGGTGTAAAACAAGCAGAGCTAAACTTGTATAAAATATTTGTGAAAAGAATCCAGTATTTTTCAAGAGCTAGTATTCAGATGCGTAGGGTTCAGTGGTGGGTGCACTGTATGGTTCTTAATAAGCTTTTAGTACTACCTATGCCATATGAGTCCTTTCCTATTTAATACAAAGTTAAGGCAAAGCAATTTGCTTTGTGGAATGAAAAAGAATCTGAAGAGTCCAGACAGAAAAATCCAATTTCATCTCCAGACAGCCCCAGTGCTGTATGCCTTCCATTTTAATGACTGACAGATTCTATTCCTCATTTCCCCTAGTGAAGAATCAGTTAAAAGCTCAGTATTATATTTTGGGGGGGTTATTTTGGCTGTAAAACCTTGCAATGCATGTATATACATTTATTAATACCTTGCTTCCTTCTTCCATTTTTTTCAGCTAAAATACAATTACCAGGTTAATAAACTGTAGGTTTATATAAATTCTGTCTGTTGCTCCACCAGCGTTTTCTGATTCTATTCCATCGATCCATTGAGTGTGAGCTGATTGCAGATTTCTAAAACACAAAACTCCTTTGCTTGAAGACTAAAGCTGTGCCCAAACCTCTGAAACACCCAATGAAAGAGAACTTCTCTATCAATCTATAACACATTTTAAAAAATAAATTTCTTATTTTTCCTTCTCCTGCCACAGAATGTAAAGTTCAAGGATTTTTAGACTGATCAAAGTCTATCTTCAGAGGAATGACTAGTTTTACATGCTAGTTCAAATAAGAGACTCAAATTTAGCTGGATGTTGACAGCAAATTTTGAAGTAAAAAGAGGTTTAGGAGGCAAAACATCATGTGTTTACACATAGGGAAGTCACTTGATCCTGTAAGTACATTGAAATTGAATTATTTAATTGCTAAATATCTGAGAAGCATTTTATTGTTAAAGGTGTCATTCAACTTTACAAGTAAAGGTTCTACTTTGTTACACACTTAACTGTTTATATACAAATCTGTTCATGCATTCAGACCAGAAACAATGTAACTCAAAATTTTCATTGCATGGGAAATTAAAAAGTTGTTAAAAACTAAAAGAACTAATCTATTAAAAAAAAAAAAGAATTATGGACAGCAAACATTTTATTAAACAATAATTCAAATTGGTTTGTATAAAAAATCTTTTTAATGAAATCACTTTAACATCTACATTCTTAGGCTTTGTTCTATAATTTTTAAGGGAGAACCCCTAAACTTCTAGTTTGAAATGTGTGAACACTATTGGCAAGTAACTATTAAATCCCCACAAGGATTTTCATATGTCCAGATTCAGTGGGGCAGAGTACCATTTGACATTTGGAATGGAAACCTGGGGGCAGTAAGCTTGGATTTTGTGGCCTCTGAGCCCAAGTCTCTGCATGGTTTTGATCCTGGCAGCCCAGAGAGTTAATAAGTAAGCAGGCAGTTGAAAAAATGTGGATGTCTTGGAATGATATTTCACTGAACACTATTCCTTCAGAAATTAAAAAGAAACTTGATTTTACTTGTAAAATGGAAAGTGGATGATGTGACCTTAAGTAAATGAATATTTGCTACATTTGTGGGAAAAGCTGAAATCCTTTTGGTCAATGTAGTATTATTCTTTTTCCTTTGGAAACTGTCATGAATACTACATCACTTATTTTTTGACCGTAGAAATCCTCTTAACTTGCATAAAACAGTTGGGTTTCTCCTGATTAAAATGACTAAAAATTCATATGACGCTTAAACTGAACAGTTGGTGTAGTTCAGTCCTCAATCTTTTCCTAACCTAGTAGAGATCACTATCCTAGTCACAGGTAATTAATCTATTGCAAAAAAGTAAATTGGGAATGTCACAAGAGACTTTATCTGGTTATACATTTTCTTTGTGTTATACTTTGGTTTGTTACAGTAGAAAAACTACGTGAGCTTATAAACCTGTGACATATCTAGCTAAATAACAGCATGGACAGGAACTTAATCTTCACTTGTTCCACTTGCTCATATGCATTTCCTTGAATTTCCTAGTATTAGAGTACAAATAAGCACAAACTGGATGGGGTTTTGGGTAGGCTTTTGCCTACTTGCTTAATTTTGGAGATGGGGTTTTTTGCCTTTTTTTTTTTCCCTCTTTTTCTCATTTCTTCAGTTTCCAGTAGGAAAACAAATCACAAAAACCCAACATAACTAGATGTTTATCAATAATTTGCTAACTGGAAAAGGTTTCTGTTTTTTTCTAAATGTTTTGCTTTGAACTAGATCAAAATGAAGGAATGTGATATGATAAACAGCTCTTTAAGTATCCCTATCATATGCAGAGAGTAATTTGATAACATGTAGTATGCAATATACTTACCAAGTATTTAATTGCTCTTCAAATAAGGTCAACATACTTCCAATGGAACCCATTAGTATAACATTAGCATTCTAAATGTTATTTATTAAAACATATAAAATAAAATAATTCAAGATAGTAGTATTTTAAGAGATGTAAGGATGTTTGGGTTTGAAATATGCTTACACTTAGCAATATAAGAAATGCTTATATTTTAAATTAATCTTGTTGTACTCTGTTTCTATCCTCGTTTCTTCTTCTGGTTTTCTGTTCCACTTCCTGACTAATAATTTCCAATTATTTTTCCTTTATAACTGTAAGAAATGCACTCTGCAGGTAATTGGTAGTCTTAATTTGATTGCTCCCTGCATGTTGGCTTCACAGTATATTATCTTTCACCATTTTATTTTTTTACCCTGGGAGCCAATTTCTAGAACTGATTACTTGGAAAAACTGAAATGTGCTCAATGTTTTTGAAATCTTAAGAAAAGCTTTTTTTAGCAACATCATCTCTTTTGCTATATTCTTCAACAAATCTTGAACTGTTTATGCTATTTATTGTTTTTATTTATCTTTGTGGCCATCATCTGGAGATATGCTTAATCATATCCACTTGGTTTTATTGCCAAACTCCGATTTCAGGGAAATAAATCTGTTTTGTTGTTTTAGTGTATTGGGACAGAAAATTGACTTTCAGTTAAAAAATCCTGGCAGAAGGAAAAGTATGACAACAAACTCCCAAGTTTGTGTAAGCTTTCCTAACATGAGATCTTAGATTCTGCAGTAACAACTTACCAAGAAGTAAAGCAGTTTTGGGAGTACTTAGGCTTACTATCACTTAGGGTAACTGTGACTCCTAGCACAATTTTTTTGTCAGCAATTCTAAGCATGACAGTGATCAACAAAATGTGGTCTTATATAAATAAAGAAGTGGGCTGATTGCAACTGGTACTGATATTTTCCCCACTTATGAAAGGCTGAGATTGAACACAGTGGCAACCAGTATCTGTGTGGAGTTAAGAATTATTGTTATAATTAACAGATTGTTTAAATTGCCAGCAATTAGTAGACTGTATATAATATTGCCATAATGCTATTAATATTGTTATATAGAACATCTGTTATATTTACCTCCTGATTCATGTTAATAGGTCAGTCAGTGGCTCATTGAAAATAGTGACATTATGAACTTGCAACAGCTGAGAATGTTATCACATTTGCACAATACCATCCCTGTACTTAACAACCTACTGATATCCTTCTAAGACAGCTTAGAACTTATGCGCTTCAGAAAGCATCATTTTCTAATTGTCATGTTAAATTTGGTGTATAATAAGGGAAGAAAAACAACAAAAAATAACTAACAAATCAATGCAAACCAAAATAGTAAGAAAACAACAAAGATAGAAATTAAAACCAAAATAATAAAAACCCTCCAACCATGACTTCATGCACAAAATGTTACTGAAATGTGTTAAAAGTATTTTAAACTCTGAAAAAAATGGATTTCTGTAAGCTTGCTCACAATTTATTTTTTGAATGGGTGGTAAAGAGCCCTTTCATTTTGCTTTGAGATACTATGATTAAGATACAAGACACTCATGTTTTACTAGAAATGTAATAACGGCAATTTAAAGGTGAACACATTTTTAAGTTGCTATTTTGCAATTCTGAATATAGCATTTCTTCAAAACATGATCATTCCTCAGAAATGTTCATCCCACTGTTTCCAAAATGAGCTTCAAGTGATCATTGTCATACTATAATAATGCTTTAAAACTGTCTACTTTGAAGTTTAAAATGAGTAATCTTCATGTAATCATCACCCTGAAAGATGATTTGAAAGTTGATGAATGTTTTATTTTACGATAATTTCTTCTTCAATGAGATTTTATATTGAAATGAGAAAATAACTGGAAACCTCAACAATGTTTTATATATTTACACCTTACCTAATGGAAAAATCAGAACTACTGAGTTTGCCAAGACCAACTTCTCAGGTCTAAGCAGTAGAGCACAGTTTCTGTTGTACACACAGGACTATGGCAGAAAGTGAGGGAATAAATTTGAGACAGTTCCAGGAACAGGTTGTACATGCCTGAGCTTGCAGCCCATGAAAAGTTCATGTGCTCTAAGCAATTGTGGCTAGGTCTGCTGTTTTCAAGGGATAATCTACCTGAGCTTCCTACAACCAGTTAAGATTTGAGGATATGAGCATTAGTTTCCAGATCTGTTCTTGATCCAGCTACAACAGTTTGAGTGCTTCATTTGAGGGAGAAAAAACAAATTATATAAAAAAAAATGTGTCCAATAATTTCATTGTCTACTATATTCTACTAAAGAAATAAAATTCTAGTAGCCTTTCAAGACTCCAGAGAATTGAAGGTGACAAGAAACACAATTTCTTTTGTTTCTTAAGTTTTACTCTTCCTCTCAGTTATTTTTCTTTTGGCCATCTTAATCTCATTAACTGGTCTCCAGATGTCTGAGTTTTACTAGGAGCAGAAATTAACATCTGTTTAGCATATAACAAATGTAACACTGTTTTTAATAACATACCTACAAAACAAGCAAACAAGTTCAGAAAAAACAAAAAGATAAATGAATACTTTATTAGACTGTCAAATTGGCGCAAGTGATGCATATTCTAATCTTTTTCTCATAAAAGCCTTGAATAATTTCTTTTCATCTTTAGAGAGAATCTAACATGTTGATCCTTAATTATACAGGCCTTATCACTATATTTATTGTTGGCCCTTAGTACTAAGTGATTCTGCTCAGATCTCTACAATTGCAGCTACCATGATTATGCTCCTGAAAGAAAACTTTAAACAGAATTCAATAATTTGTTTCCTGTTTTCATTATTTTTTGTAGTGAGTCTACTTATTGTAAAATATTTCTATTGATGTGGCTTCCAACTGTTAGTTCCAGGAGTTAGGTTTTTACTGAGTAAATAAAGTACAGGAAGAAACTCTGATTATCTTGGATACTGTGAATTTCATGCTGTATGTAGCTGTAGCTTTATTAATTCCAGTCCCATGCACCTGAAGCATGAGACCGGTTGTATAGCCAGATATCTATGTATGTGATGAATTACTGCCTTCAGGAAAAGTTTCCTGTTCTGCTGTTGGGTTTTTTTTTTTATTTATTTCCTTTTTTAAAAAAGAAGATGGTTTTTATCTTGGATAAGATTGCTATTCTACTGATACTGCTTTTGGCCTTTCAAAGGTAACTGATTGCCAATGGAAAGATCAAGCACAATTCTTTTTGAAAGAAAAAACACCCCACATATTTTTGATTGACAAAGTTAATTTCTGTGGCTCAAAGCACTTCTGATAGATGTATATTTTTTCCTTTTCTTTTTTCCCCCCTTGAATACTAAATTAATAACTCTAGTGTGTCCAGAGCAGCAGAGGTGATTTTCTTGTCTATATTAACCTGTGCTTACAATTTACTGATATTTTTCTACTGGTATTTCACACATGCATCTGACCATGTATGGATATAAATCGTATTATTTTGAAACAGTTTTAGATGTGTATTCCAGGCAGGGAACAAGGAGAAGGTACACTTATTTGAGTTAGAGAACAAACTTTTAAAACAAACAAACAGGACTGGACAAAATGAATTTAAAGCCTTACAACAGAGGGTTCTCTTTTTATAAATTTACATATTTGAGGTTTTAGTAAATGAAAACCCGTGGCAAAACCTGGATGATAAGGTTAGCAGCTGGTTAAGATTTTTTTTTTTTAACAGTTTCTTTTTGTAAAGTGCTGATTTGGCAAACTCAAGATTTTTATGGGCACCTGCCAGTTTTGATGGATCTTTAGTTCGAAAACATTTCTGAGAGCCAGGAGATTTCTCTCCAAAGTGAGACAACCAGAAAAACAAATCAGTTGCGGAATTCATTCAACTCTGGCAGTCTCATATTGGGCTCATATTTGAGCCCAAACAGATGTTATAGAACTTCCTCTATAGGAGTACCTAAAAAGTTTCCATTAAGGGAACACATTTATTAAAAAGAAAAAGACAACTTTTTTACTATTTTTAAAAGGAAGAAAAAAGCAAAGTTGCCTTCTACATTAAATGTTGAGATGTTTGAATGCCTCATGGTTTCATAACCCCAGTTTCCTACCATTCATAATTATGTGTTCACACGGGAGCTTTTGGTTACACAGAAATGGGGCTGGGCAGTCTGTGGCAGGCAGCTAGTTTGGTTTTGCAAAGTCATGCCAATAAGTTCACAAATGATGATTAACCAACAATGAATAAATTGAAGACTACAGAATATCAACTACTTCTCAACAGATGGGTTATCTATCTAAAGGGTGAATATCTCTATAGGGTGAATCCAGTCAATAGCTTAAAGTAAAATGCTTATTTTTCCAGATGATATGACATGCATTATTTTTTTTTTATAATATTTTTATTTTAGATTGTGTTGTAGAAAAATAGGAAACATGAGATATTTTCCAGCAGTAGAGGAGGTTTAATATCTACTGTCCATTTATTACATAAAATCAAAACTTATTTGATAAATAGTTATATTTACTAAAAAAAAACCCCAACAAATAGAGTAATATTTTTAATTTTTTCCCCCAAGCTGTATATACTCAAACAAGTTTTGTAACTGTTGCAATCCAACATCTATGCAGAACACAGAACTGGATGACTTAGAAGATACTCTACAGTGAAACTGCTTTCAAGACATCACCAAGTCCCTTCTGCAAAGAAAGCTACATGGACAAAAAAGAAACCACTCTAGACTACTTAGAAGATCTCTAGACTGTACAGAAAAAAAGGTGATTGCTGCAGGAAGAAGAAAATGTGGTTCTACATACAGATCCAGAGAAATAAAAACAGAATCAATGCCTTAATTTAGATTTTTTCTTTAGTTTAAGAATGAGATATTAAGTCCATTATTCACAGAATGAAAACCATAGTTAATCACTCAGACCTTCAAGACAGTTTAGTGATGTAAATTAATTACAAGGATAGCTAAGTTTAATTGTGTATTGGCATCATACAAACTGCTGCTGTAAATAGAAATGCGACTACATTTAGCTGTTACTGAATGGTGTTAGGACAGAGTAGCTAAGAAGATCTAAATCACCCTGGTATTCCTTTCCGATTACTAACATCTTAATGTAATACACAGTAATGAAAGGTATCCATCTAAACAGATGCATAAAATCTACTCAAGAATTCCTAATCAGGGGACTAGTATGGAATAGGAGATGAAACTTGCATTCCAAGAGGTGATATACATTCAGAGTTGATTGCTTTCCAAAAATGGATAGAGACTCTTAATAATATAATTATTACTATTGCCATAATAGAAAGTGGTTAAAATTATTAAAAAGTGTGTTTCAGAAGATTGCTTTTGGATTTCTAAGGTAGCCTGGATTTTCCTCCTTAGAGACTGCAATTTCCCAGCTGTTTTGATTTATATTAGCAAAATGCTTTCTCGATAAAATGGTGTTCTTGTTTAAACAATGAGGAAAGAACAATACCTTATGGAGGGAAGAAGAAAATTTAGAGAAATTCAGATTAAATTAGGGAGAATAAAAATATAATCAAGGTATATTAAGCTGTTAAGAAATCTGTTATTTGGTTAAATGGGGAAGAAGTGATAGAAGAAGCTGTGTGTAATATCTGTTGTTTCCCTGTGGTAGATCTACAGAACTGTCAGCTTATACCGAGAAGGAGCCAAATAAATGAGCTCAAAGTAACAGATTTCCTACAGGAATCGGAACTAGCATGAATATTTCTATGCTTTATCATAATATTCTAAAATCTTACTGCTTAAAAGAGGTCTGGTATGAACCTTGAATGGCAGAGTGCATAGATGTTCCCAGAAGACTTAACTGTGGGTTAGACACATGCTCTTTAGAAGCTTGTTAATCACTGAGTGTTTTACCAAAAAAACCCAAGGTTAGAAAAATTACTGTTTTGATTTCTGCATTCTCCGGCCATAGAGACACTGAGCTGACATCAGTTAACTGTTGAACAAAAAGTAGCTATGGCACCTTATCCTACTTTAGCAAACTGGATTAAACGTTAAAATAATCCTAGCTGTCTTGGCAACATAAAGAGCCCTCAAGAAAAACCTACAAAGAAAATTCTGTAATAGGTCAACCTGAAGATCACAGCAGTTAGAAAAATAATTTAGTGTGGATGCTAAGCATGTCTGAGTTTTCTTTTCTAGACTGTCACTTGCCAGTAACGCAGTTTGAACTTTTAACTTCCACCACGGTGGCTGCCGTTTTTCTTAAGTGATGTAGTAGACCTTTGTTTCTTGAAACAGAAATTTCTTAAAAAGGAAATAGGCTGGAAATTAGCCTGTAAAATTTTGTAAGATTATACATCTGGTTCACTTAAATTATTCCTATCTCTTGATACCGTGAGTCAGAAATAGATTTTTTTAAAGTCTTTCTTTTTTTTTTTTTTCTCCTGTTGATGCTTTATTTTGCCAAATTTCTAGCAGTAAAATTAATAATGGTAAGATATTTTTAAGTTCAATTTTTTTCTCCAGTTCCATATTGCACTATATGTTCTGAACAACATACAACACGTGATACAGTCAATTGTTTTATTTTAAATGGACAAATATTTTTTTTTAAATGTACAGAATTACTATATATAAGTGAAGAAAATCTTGAAAGAAATGTCCCAGCACTTCATATAGTAAAATGGGAAATATTAATGATGTGGTCTATATAACAAGGAAGATATTCTGTTACATATTTTAGAAATGCATCTTTGTTGATTAGTTGTATCAGATATGGTGCTGCAGAAATTAGAAAGTTATTGTAGATATTTCATTAAGCATATATTTCTATCCATTGTATAACTAAAATCATGATCATTTAAGCACTTTTTTGAATCATAAGTTGAGTTAGTTCTTCATTCTTAAATTCAGCATGTATTATGTATCTTCAATTGTTTCAGTGCTGCCTTTCTGCTGCACACATTCAGATTCAAATTATTGAATTAGTGGTCACAGCTGTCTCTGCCCTCTCTTCTGAAGTCCAGGGGACACACACACAATTTTTTTTGGTTGGTTGGTTTAGAATTTTTTTAAATAAGCCACCTGATAGTCATTTTCCCTTTTTTCAAAGTCTTAAAGTGTATTTTCTCTATGAAAATTATAGTGTAGAGTTTACAATACTGCAAGAGCGTATTAAGTTGTACTGCTAGTGTATGTCATAGGTTGCTTAGTCTCTCCCACAAGAGACAAGGAAGAACAGTGTGGGTGTTGCTGGAGTGTTTTATATACACCTATGTTTACATTGGTCCTCCTTCCTGCTCTTGAAAACTGGGACAACATTCACCAGTTTCCTATCAGCTAGGGTTACTCTCCAGAGCGGTTTCCCAAGACTTCTCAAAAATCAAGAGAGGCTTTGCAATGACATCACCAAGATCTTTGAGGATTCTTTAACTAATCCCATGAGACCCCATAGATTTAAATGAATTCAGCTGGATCAGCAGGTTCCCCAAAATGTCAGGGTCAACTGGGAGTTTATCATTACTGCAGTCATGGTCCTTCAGCTCATGGTAGTGAGACCCCCTTGCACCATCATCAGTGTTGAAGGCAGAAGCAAAGAATGCATTAAACGCCTCTGGCTTATCTCTGTCCCTGTTTGTGAGGTGACCATCCTCATCCATAACAGGACAACAGAAACATTTTTGCACTTCCTTTGGCCAGCTTCCTCTCCAATTGAGCTTAGGTAGCATGAATTTTCTCCCTACACTGGAAAACAGCATCTCTGTATTCTTCCCATGTCACCTGACCTTGCTTCCACTGGGTTTACACCTTCATTTTCTGCCTTATTTATGAGAGATACTCCTGTTCAGCCAAGCCTTCCTTCTCCCCCACCTGCTGTAAAAACTGCCTGCTCCTGGGCTCTTAGGAGGTGTTGTTTAAAAAGTGAGCAGCACTGATGGATCCCAGTACCTGAGAAATACCCAGAGGATTTCAATCACTAATTCCCTGACTAGCATGAAGTCAGTTTTCCTCCTGTCCAAGTCCAAGGCTGAAGTTTTGCTAGCACTTTTCCCCCTGTCAACAGAGATTTTAATCTCAATCACTTTGTGGTTGCTGTGGCCAAGATGGCCACCAATCTCCACTTCGTTTACAAGATACACTCTGTTGACAAGCAGTAGATGAAGCAAGCCAGCTCCCTTAGGACCTGTTGCATAAAGTTGTTATCCAGGTGTTTTAGGAATGTTCTGGCTCAACTGTGGTTGATGTTGGACCAACTGTGTGATGTTCCCATCTGATTTCCAGCAAGTTGAAGTCCTCTGTAAGAACGAGGGAAGTTTCCTTGGAAATGTCCCTTAGTTCCTCAAAGAATAACTTGTTGGTGTCATTATCCTGGCTGGGAGGTCTATAGCAGACTTCCACAGTAACATCTGCATTATTTGTTTGTCCTTTTTTTCTTATTCACATGCTCTCAACTGTGCCATTGCCAGCTGTGAGCTTCATGCATTTCCATTATAAACACATCACCCCCCTGCCCTTTTCCCCTGCCTATTCCTTCTAAAAAGCCTGTAAAAACAAATAAATTACATATATGTGCGCATGTCCCTGCAATTTATCTTCTAATAATTCTGGAGCCACGTGCTTTCCCCTTAATGCAGGAGTAAGAGATGCTCTCTGTGTGTTTTTGTGTGTTTGTGTGTCTGTTTGTGCATGTTGGCTGGCTAAGAGAGTGGTAAGAATGGAGGGGAGGATGGGGGAATGGAATACTTATTTTGCACTCAGTTAAACCTGTAACAGATGTTGTCTACCACAGATGACTGTGATACATCCCTCACATATGTATCCCTCAGAGATACATACCTCAGTTTTCCACAGAAACAAAAAAAAAACACCTACTGTGGTTTTCACTTCCAAATCTTTTAAATGTATTTTAAGTTGCCTTGGAGAGCACAGAGATAAAGATTGTTATTACATATTCCATGGAAATCCAGTGTGTAGATCAGAAGAGGGTTAGAGACGTTTGTTATATCCCAAATAACTGGAGAAAGATATTGAAGTGTTCTGTTCCATCTCATAAGCAGCAGCACTACTGGTATCTTCAGCTTCTTGTGTGTTTTAGGCTTCATCAGTTATTTTAATATTCCTAGTATACTTTAAGTGGCATCATTAAGTATTTGTCTGCATTGGTGTTTGGAGCTTCTTACTATTTCACCTAAAAGAAGAGGCCTAAATTATCAATTACAGTAAGGTAAAGAATGGCACAATGCAAACTGGTTAAAAGGACTGTTGGCTTTAATTTTTGAAATGTTATATAGAACTCTTTGAACCGTTTTACACATAATATATTTAAAATTATAATTTAAATATTTTTTCATTCCCTGGGACCTTGGGCACAATTTAGGGCACATAAGAACTGGAATATCTAAAAATCTTTGATTCACAAAGTTTTCAGATTATTGCATTCTAGACAAACATGAAATTGATAAGGATTTTAACATATAATTTTCTTTAAATCTTTTAATTTTCTTAAAATATGTTGATTCTTTTTCTTGTGCTTAGGCATATTCATCTGTAGATTTTATTGTTTCTACCATATTAAAACTGAATTCAGGGTTTAATCTAACCCCCCAATTCCTTATCTTTTCAAGTGTTTTCCAATTTCATTTTTCCCTCTAACAAATAGTAATCAAAAATGCATTACCTTGAAGTGTTTATTTAAAACCCTAAAGCTGAAGTGTCTAAGTATTTACTTATGAGGCTGGCTATGTATAAAGCTGTTTACACAAATGAATACATTCGCAGATTGCTGAGTTTCACAGGATAATACATAGTCTGATCTACTAGTTTTACTTTAAGCACATTTATCTGCACTGTGTTTGTCTGAAAATAGTTTCATTTATTTTAGTATCTCTGCAAGACACATAAGTGATAATGAATTGCTTTAAAGAGTCACAATCTGCTTCCTTGCCTTCCATTCTCTGTTGCACAGATGCTGTATTTTAGTTGCAAATCCCCACTCACTACCAGTGGTACTGCAGAAGCAGCTATTCAGCTTGCAATAAGATGTTCCAAAGATACCACTGGGAATCAAAGACTGAGTAGATTGTGGCCTCTCATCTTTCTCAACATGAGAAAGCAGTAGGTGCTGTGTTGTAAGCTGGGGCTTAAATGCTGTAACATTAACAGCTTATAAACTTACTTTTTGGAATTTCTCAAGGGAGTTCCAAAAGGAAAAGCTAACCAAACAAAGAGAAAAAAAAAAACAACCTCAAACTGTTAGAATTGGAATTTAAGAGCATATAACCCGGGACTGCAGTAACTCATAATCTCTATTCTCAGACTTTTAACATGAATTAAGATATGCACATGCTCTGGTGTAAGAGTTTACACAATTTAAATGATTGAGGGCATGCAATTCCCATCAGAATTTATATTTTTAAGAGAAAGCCTAGGGAGTTTTAGAAGACACTATTTGTCACTGTACCAAACAAGATCACAGTGAGATTGTCGCCATTTAATTGAGAGGAAGGCAAAAAAGGAAAAAGCTATGTTTAATATGTTCTCTTAGAAAAGGTCACTTTCAAAATGTGTTCTTTCACAAGGGCATGAGCTCACCAATTTGACCTCTGGCAGCTGGGGCTTTCTGATTAATTATTATCTTCCCTTTGCTTTGGATTTTGCAGGTGTCATGTTCCTGCAATGCACAAGAAAACAATTTCAAGGATTTTTCTGTTCAGACACAGTGATCAACTTAAAACATGTTTTCATAAAGGTTTCTGCCTGCTATTTATGACCCTAGTAAATGAAAAGCACGCATTGTACACACCCTTAAGGTATTCACAGTAAGGTTTTATACATCCAGATGTATAAAACCTGTATGTGCTTAATTCAAAATCTAGTTTTCTGAATTTTACACTCCACCTGTGTAGGACATTCATGTGTAAAGTGAAAAAATGCTTTCACAAACTAATTAATTAATTAATTTTGCAATTAATATGACTGCTCCTGAGATTTTATTAGAAAATACAAGGAGCAAATGGGAATACGAATTACTTATCTATGTAGGGACATATGATGAAACACTGTGCTCCTTTTTCCATAATTTGTGAACTGTACACTGCTTGCAAGCTTATTGTATTGATCATCAGTGAAAAGTTTAAAAGTTATTGGCATTGACAATTGAGACTAATGTGGAAAGCAACACACTGTTTCTTGCTTAGTATACTTGTCTACATGCAAAAGAAGTTGTTGGGCTGCAGTTGATCTCATGAAGCTTAGGTATTTCAAAGCTATCAATAGGATTCCTAGCAAACTGTCTGACCTGAAAGTAAATACTTTCCAATTTGGCAGATGTGTTACCCTCACTCTACCTGTCTGTGTGTGTCAATGTGAAAGTATTTTTGGATAGCTGGTCTCGTATATAAACAACATTTAGCTATTTTATACCTGAACTGGTTTCCACTACAGATATCCAAGATTTTATGGGTCATCTTCTGTTCTCATCAGAATTGTTTGAAGAAAAAGTTACCATTTCTGCTATATTTAGTACTCAAAAAAAAAAAAAAAAGTGATTTGTGGCTTCATTTTGGCAGGCTCTGTGCTACACAGTTCTCATCCTTGTTTAAATTGGACAGTTTGTGGTGCCTATGGCATTCAACATGATTAAAGTTCGCATATTTTTAATTTCCAAGTGCTTAAAATAAAAAAAAAGAAAAAGGTCATTGGGGAAAAAACCACACACAAAAAAATTTAAAAAAACAGCACCAAAACCCAAATGGGAAACAAATTCACAAACCCCAACTGAAAAAACAGAATATATTTTTTAACAATGTGAATTTTAAGGAGAGAGTTACACATACTGGTTCAAGGCAAGAAAAAGAAAATGGGGGATATTTGAGGAAGGAAGACTCAGTGGTATAATGATGGCAGAATATAGAAGATGTAGTGAACAAAATATTTTTCCATAGAGATAGGTTTCTGCTGCAAAATATTTTTATGTAAGGAGAAACTTGAAGAGTCTGTTCTGTTTTCTGGCTTTTTACCAGAAAGCAAAACTGGTAGAAAAAAAGCCCTTCCTTAAAAGAAAAAAAAAAAATCTAACCAGAAATAATGGTATTTCTAATTTCTGAAGACTATTGCTGAATTTTTGCTATTACACTTAAAGGTTTATGTGCACCAATGTATCACTTTTCATATGTTCTCTTTAAGGTGTTTGTGTGGAGTTCAGCTTTCTTCCTCAATGAAAGTTAAATTAACCCAAGCTGGCACATTATGTTTTTTCTAGCATTCTATGATACATGTTCAAGACTGACTCAAATTCTAAGAAATAGTATCAGATCGAATGTACACCATCTCTTATTGTACACAGGCTCTTCTTAAAAGCTTTTTTCTGCCAAAGACTAGATAAAACCTGCTAGTAATGTTCATACAGAGCTTGCAGGACCTGCTCAGTTCACAGTTCAAGATGATAATTCTACTTACGTTTCAGAGAATCATACAATATTAGAATGGCTTGGGTTGAAAGGGACCTTCAACACCACCGACTTCCAGCTTCCCTGCCATGACCACAGACACCTTTCACTAGACCAGATTGTCCAGAGCCCCATCCAACCTGGGCTTGAACATTCCTAGGGATGGGACATCCACAGCTTCCCTAGGCAACCTGTTCCAGTGGCTCAGCACCATCACAGCCAAGAATTTCTTCCTAATACCTGATCTAAACCTATACTTTAGGCTTGGAGCCATTTCTCTTTATTGTGTCACTATATGACCTTGTACATAGTCTCTATCCATCATTCTTGTAGGGTCTCCTCAGGTACAGTGCTCTTCAGGTACTCTCTCTCTCTCTTCAGGCTTATCACAATTCTCTCAGGCTTTCCTTGTAGGAGTAGTGCTCTATCCCTCTCAACATCTTGGTGGCCTTGGGACTCCCTCCACTAGGTTCCTTTGCTAAGGACCTGAAAGCTGGATGCAGCACTGCAGGTGAAGTCACACCAGAGCAGAACAGAGGAGCAGAATTCCCTCCCTGCTGGCCATGCTGCTTTGGATGCAGCCCAGGACATGTTTGGCTTTCTGGGCTGTGAGTGCCATGGCTGGGTCATGTCCAGCCTCTCACCCAACTGCAGCCCCAAGTCCTTCTCAGCAGGGCTGCTCTCCATCTGCTCATTCCCCAGCCTGGATTGACCCTGGTGCAACCAGGTATTTGATGTGTTACATTATCTTTAGAAACTGTAAATATGCCAATATAAATTTTTCATGTAGCACTATAGTGTATTTCCACTATTCAAAAATGCAAGGAGAGAGGCAAAATTGCCAAAGGAAAGTATGGACTTCCTGCTCTGTCTCCCAAGATCTAATTATTTTAGCAGGCAACAAGAAAGAAAGGAAAGAGAAAAAGCAAGAAAACTTCAGATACAATAAAGTCCTTTACATCTGGGGAAACACAAGGTATTGCTTGAAGGCTTAATTGGTCTTTACCAGAGTTCACAAACAGGACAGACATTGTATAGTTTTTCTGATTTTGGCCCAAGGGACTTGACATTTCTTTTTCAACGGCACCTCTACTTACGAGCAAAAATAACAGAGACTTAAAACTGGCTTCTAGAAATCATTTGGTGCATCGGAACAGATCCAGGATGACATGTTCTTTCCTTTGATGCACATTTACCAGTACTGTTATCAAGACATACCATCATATGCATGCAGAGAAACTTTGTTTTTATTTCATCATTGGAGAACCCTGCCAGGAAAAATAACTATGTCAAAATTTATCAATTTATACTTCTTAAAGAGTTATTATCAAGGACACATTTCAACAAAGCAAAAAATATACATAGCTGTAAAAAGAAAAGAAGTTCCCAAATCAGTATGTGAAAGGAAAGGCTCTTATTTACATAACAAGAATTTTTAAGTCTTATTATGTATGTAACAAGAATTTTTAAAATTGAGCCATGCTTTTTATGTCAAAAAATGCATGGATGAGATTTTGCCAGGAGTTTTTCTTGTATTATTTCCTTATTAATAAGAATATTTTTATATCTACAGTTATTATAGAAAATTACATATGATCATTTTGTTCCATGGAACTTTTTTTTGGCCCACTTCCCACTCTTCCTATGACTTTATGCAGATAAATCAATATTTACTTTTAGCAATTTTTCCCTTTTACTTTGGGTACAATGCAGAATATTTCTATGATGATAAGTTATGGCAATTTATAACAAATCCCAAGCTACTCATTTTTATCTAAAATATTTCCAGTATAGCAATCAGTAAACTAGCTTATGCCAACTGCTTTCAGAAGGAAAAGACAAATAAAAGGAAAAACTTTGTGGAGCAGTAATAGAATAATATGCATTTGATTAAAAATGCTTATATATCTTATGATTTAAATTTTGATTTTGTTATCTGCTGGGACATTTTAGCTTTGGAAAAATATCAGTGTTCATTTCCATACAATATTAATGGTTATATCTACAGTTAAAAAAGACCACATTCAGAAAACAATATGCTCATACTTGGTAATAAAAGAATAGAGTTTCAGTATTTGAAATTACATTTAAAAAGGACTTCTGTGGGGATTTTTACTTGTTTATTATAGCTGAATATTTATTTTCCCACTCAAGTTGGAAAGCCTAAATTAGCATAATCTTGCCAGTTATATCCAATGATTTATAATATAGTTGTCAATCTCCTCTTGCAAGTCAGTTTTTGTTTCCACTTTAAGAGGGCTATATTTACTTTAATTGTAATCTCTAATAGTGAAATTATTCCTGAATCAATTTTTCAAGATGTTCTACGTGTACTTGCTTTGCAATTTTGACCTTTTACACAAGCTTCAAACACTAACACTGGACTTCTTCAGTCAAAGCAATATGGACTGCATGGGGTAACACCTCTCTTGGTAAGTTTGATAAAAAGTAGAGATATGCTGTCAAAACCAAGACATCCACAGCTTAATTCCCCCTAGAACTGAAATTTTACAGATGGGTTAAAACCCCAGCCTTCCTATAAACTTGTACTGCTTTGAACCTATGAAAAATGTCTGTACCTAAGCATTTTTGCAACAAGTAACCACTGTGGTGGGTTTTTTGGCTTTGTTTTTAGCTTGCTTTTTTTTTTAATCAGGCAGTCAGGCCTGAGACTTTTTGAATTACATTCTTACAGGCAAACTCTTGGGGTTTTTGAAAATGTCTAAGAGGGTTTTTTCCCAAAGAAGTTTTTTTTTTTTCTGGGCTAGAGTTCTTGAAAAAGCAAGCTGTGTCAGCACAACTTGAAAGATACATAGTCAGCTGTGTCACTTAAAAAAATCCATCAGTGTAAAATACAAGGGAAAAAGCCTTGTTCAACAAATCCTTTTAATGTGTTCATTTTTGTATGAAAATTTACAGTTTAGGTTCCTCTTTATTTTTCCTTTATTTTCTCTACATATGTGGGAATTCTCAGTTCTTCCTTTGTCTGTGTCCCCTCTGGGGTAATACATATTTCCCTTGTTTTCTATAAGAATTTTTTTTTGTTTTAATTTTAATTTTCTTAAACAAAATTTCTGTCTTTAGCTCTCCAAAGTCCTACATTTAGATCTGTCAGGTTTTTAAAGTTAGGTCTTCCATTTTTGCATACATTTGTTTGTTTGTTATATTTAAATGAACATTATCACTATAAAGGTGCTACATTTGAATCTAATTTCAATCCTGTCTTAAGTGATATTCTGGCACAGATTCAATTTTATTCTCCATATTTTCTGGATTCTTAATCTCTCTCAAATTCTTAGTCTCTGCTTTCATTCTCTTTTCAAATAAACCACCACCAAGAGCAAAAGAAGAGTTAGCTAGAACAGAAGCAGAAATTAAATAGTGCTATCTACTTAGGGGTTTACTTCACAAAACTGTTTCCTAAAAAAAATTGTTTTTCTTTTCCACTTGAATAGTATATCTGAGCTTCAATGGGCTTTAACTAATCAGTTCTCTAATTTAATGGAACATCTCTTAAAATTACTTTAAACTCTCTCAATTTAACCTAGATTTCTTTATTCTTGTGTTATTAGAAAGAGCTCCAGGTGCACCACTTATACCTTATTCACTGTTTGGCATAACTCTATAGTTCTCCCCTTGGTTTCAAAATAAGTCTGCTTTCAAAGTCAGAGGTGATGAAAGTCATTGCATGATTTCAGTGGCCTTTGACTCAAAACAAAGCCTTATAGTCCCTCTGAACATCAGTGAGATATTGCTAAAACCACATTTGTGTTTCTGTTCAGCTGGATTAGCTGTGTTAGCTGTGTCTTTCTGCTTAGTTCAATCCCAAAGATTTCAAAATCACTTCCTGGAGATAAACTTGAGAGAATACAATACAACTTTTTCTCTGGGACGTTACTTTGTCTTGATGATATCCCGTGTCACAGTTGCATTACATTATAAAAACAGTAGGCAATAAAAGGACACAATTTTCAAGGAGAATATAGGATGTTCAGCTGCCCTATATGTTGCTTTTTTATTGTTAGTTTTGAGTAACAATTTAAACCATGAAAATTACAAGAAAAAATTATTACATGAAGCAAATTTGTTTTTTTAAAAATCATACTTACATAATCTAAAAAGTCTCTGGCTCTTTGAGGGTTCTATACTTTGTAATAAAATTTTTAGCTTATCTGATGATGATGTTTCAATAATATTGATAGTGTGACACACAATCCTTTAAAAAAGCCTTAGAGAAAAGAAGAAATGAAAAGAAGGAAAGGAAAGTAAAGGAAGGGGAAAGGGAAAGGGAAAGGGAAAGGGAAAGGGAAAGGGAAAGGGAAAGGGAAAGGGAAAGGGAAAGGGAAAGGGAAAGGGAAAGGAAAGGAAAGGAAAGGAAAGGAAAGGAAAGGAAAGGAAAGGAAAGGAAAGGAAAGGAAAGGAAAGGAAAGGAAAGGAAAGGAAAGGAAAGGAGAATAGAAAAAAAAAAAAGAGAGAAATATAGTTAAATTCAACTCTCCTTAGTGATTATGTGGTAATTGAATTTATTTTGAGGAAAGCTAGTCCTGCTTCTTTTATCTAACTGTATTCTGAAAATTTTTAAGCCAGCATCTTCTAGAGACAATAAAATTTAAGGCAATTAAATTCTTTCACTGAACTGAGTAAAATACATTACAAGTCCCCTTTTTTTCCATTAAGACATGATTTCTAGAAATGTTTAGTTGACTGTTTAAAGACATTATCTCACTCAGAGAAGAGTCTTCGCCATGCTTTTCTCTTTTGCATAAGTACACTGAGACACATGCTAATGGCATTGAATTGCTCTGTGGTACATCAGGGGGATCTTCCTGGGGATTTCCACATGACTCTCCTCAAGAATCATGCTGTAAGGATGCTGAGTTTGTGTGGGCTGGGAGTAAAGGCATTCTGCTGCTGGTTGAAGGGTGGCCAATGCAGAGCTGGGACTAAAGTGCTGATGGGGGTAGGGGAATTGGGAAAGGTCTCCCTCATTGCATTCAAATGGAGATGGGGGAGCATCTGAGGTTGCAGTTCCTACTCCTTGGAAACACTTCTGCATAAACATTCATTAAAAAGAAAACAATTTTGGAAGTGCGAGATCATAATCTGCAATTAGTGGTTTACCCCAAGGTTTCCTTCTTTAGCTGCCCTTCTGCTGATGCCTGCTCTTTTTATTGCACTGTAGAAGGCGACTGCACAGGTTGCAGTCCCATGGGCAAGGCAATCTTGAATTGTGTGAGACTCTGAAGATGACATGGGAAACTAGATCTCTCACTGCTTGGCCCAGTGGCCTGATATATTATTTAGAGTAGCAGTTGCATGTTCTCTTAAGAGCAAACATTTCTGCTGGTCCTTGATCATGACAAAACAGCAGAGGAGCCTAAGCAAAATCATTGAATAGGAACTTCCTCCATCTCCCAGCACAGAGACAGGTATAAATCTTCCATACCTCTTTCTGCCACAAACTTAACAACAGCCATCTTAAAGGTTCTGCCTGTAGTCTTTAGGTCTTTGTTTATTTTTTTTTCATAGTGAGCAGCTTCAGCGGTTTTATCAAAAGAAACTGAGATAGAATTAAATCCTGTGGCATCATTCTTACTGACCTCACTGTGGTTGTGAGTCCTGAAGGTGAGGCCAGACACTTAGTAACCTGCAAATCCTTTTTAAAATTCTTATTGGCAGCATCAGGAGTGTTATATATGCAGTTCATGTGATGCACATGGAAATGGAATGCAAAAGTCTATGCTTCCCTTTCTCATACTACTTTATTTCCCTATGAGGCTCTGTCTTTTTCTTTCAGAAAAAAAAAAATCCCAGCTATAACTGGCAATTTAAGTTAGAAAGCCAAAGGCTAAATGCTGTAATTATTCACTTTTATACTAAATAAACAATTTATAATTCACTATATATCAAGAAAATAGAATGGAAAAGGAGAGAGAAGAAAAAGAACGGCAAAACTCCTACTTCTCTGAGGAAGTTTTGCCTGAGGAATGACTTGTATCTCTGGTGGTAGATGTTTTCCTAAATTTTACGTGGGTAACTGTATTTACAGTTGATTTTTGCATTGCTTTTCCTTCCCCCAACATCCCCCATCCCTTTCCCTTTCCCTTTCCCTTTCCCTTTCCCTTTCCCTTTCCCTTTCCCTTTCCCTTTCCCTTTCCCTTTCCCTTTCCCTTTCCCTTTCCCTTTCCCTTTCCCTTTCCCTTTCCCTTTCCCTTTCCCTTTCCCTTTCCCTTTCCCTTTCCCTTTCCCT
Organism: Taeniopygia guttata; assembly: GCF_048771995.1. NCBI lineage: Eukaryota > Metazoa > Chordata > Aves > Passeriformes > Estrildidae > Taeniopygia > Taeniopygia guttata. The sequence continues at coordinate 39,983,589 of NC_133025.1, read as the reverse complement.
TTCCCTTTCCCTTTCCCTTTCCCTTTCCCTTTCCCTTTCCCTTTCCCTTTCCCTTCCCTCCCCTCCCCTCCCCTCCCCTCCCCTCCCCTCCCCTCCCCTCCCCTCCCCTCCCCTCCCCTCCCCTCCCCTCCGGAAGAGGATGAGCAGCAGGATTGTTTCTAGAGTGACATTAGGGCACAGCCATGGCAAGGTTGCTGTACAGTGAGCAGTTTCTGCTAGCAAGCCCTGTAATTCCAACAGGAATTATCCAGTGTGTCACCAAACTTCTTATACAGATGCTTCCTGGGACTGGACTCAAACCTGGTTGGTTGAAAAGACAAGAGGAGTGATGAACTGAACTTTGCAAAACTGTCTGGAGTGTCTCCTTCTTGCCTGTTATATCTGTGACATGAGGCACTTAATGACAATCTTGCCTTAAAATTATCTACCTGATAAATTTGAAGAGTGTGCTTACTGTCTAAGCAACTACCTGCTAATCTGAGCAAAATATCCTGGAAGTCAATAATCTGTGGATAAAGTGTACCTAAGTGCTATTACTGTTAGCACACTTATCATGGACATTCAAGTTACTGTGGGAAAAGAGTGACATATTGTTCCTCTGTTTTAAAGGGTGCAGAGAGGAAAACCATTAAACCACCTCTTGGAAGAGGTTACCAAGGGCTCTGTTATAGCTATAGTCTATAGTCTATAGTCTATATTTCAGTCTTTGATTTCTGTTCTGTCTATGAGTTCATATTATTTTGAGTCTCAATCCACACTATTGTCTTTGAAATGCTCTATTTCAAACATAAAATCCCGGGATTGTTATAGGAGTCAGTGAATGAAACAGTGTCGTCTCCAGGGCCAGCAAGGTCATTATGATGGTACCTCCTGAACACAGAAATCTGATAAGCTCAAAGTTATAGAAAGGATCTTTTGGTAGGAAATGAAGCTTAGGTAAAGGGATTTAAATTCCTGGGCTCTGGGAGTCTTGCCTGAAAGATTCAGATAAAGGTTAGAGAAGAGGCGTTGGGCTGATGTGTCACTGATCAGATAGACATCTTAATTCCAGGTGAAATAGTCAGCCAGGGGAACATCATGCAGTCATGGGAATACACAAACGAGCTCTACGTTTCCATCATTCATTTCTTCCTCTGGCTTATGTTGTGTTCATCTTGGCTATAAATTCATAGGATTAATTCACTCTGTGGAAACAATTGGTGTCAGAATTAGGACTAAGTACTGAATCACTTGCAGTTTTTACAGTAATGTTGACATAAATTATCAATATAATATTAAAAATAATTAGATTTTTTATTTTCTGTGACATTTAATAAAACTTTGTTTCAATTATGAATTCTCTAAAAACAGCCAAAAAATTTGTGCAGCCAAAAATAGTACAGAAAAATGAGAAACTGAACATGCACTTTGCAAAATGGATTGTTAATGCTTTTTCAGTATACTGCAAAACCCTTTTATATTTCCCCCTTCTTCTCAAGTTTAGAAAACTTGCATCCCTACCTATGTCATGCATGTGCCAAATGCCAAGTGCCATATGTCAAATGAAGTCTCTTTTTACTTCAACTATTTCCTTAGATATCTAATTATCTTTTCTAAGGATTTTACCCTTCCAGAGCAATTCCTAGTAGACCATGATGATTTTGACCCCACTTCAGGAAGTTGTATCCTAGATTTTATTACACTGTCGTATTGAGTTCCAGGCTTCATGAGAGTTTTATTTGGCATACATTGTTGTGTCAATATGTGAATGTACTCAAAATGAGGTATCTACTGGTTATTGTATAAGTTCACATGCTTCTATGCTTTCATATGCTAAAGGGTATGTTTTTATACATACTTGATTTTATTATTCCCTGATGAAAATATTAAAAGAGTCTATTATTTGCTAGGAACCCAGGATTTTCATGGTGTCTGGTTTAAAATCAATGAGGAGATGATGGGAAATATAACTCATTGTATCTGACATTAGAACGTATACTGTGACAAAAATTTCCCCTGAACTGTTCAAAAGTATCTGTTCTTGGAATTAGCTCATTTGAGAAGAGTAAGAGCTGTAAAACTTTTACCCTTCCTATGTCCCACTTCAAGGGGAAGAATATCACAATGGTCCTGGTAAGGGTACCTTCCATATCCAAGTTCCATTTGTAGTATGCTTGATGGGCTATTATTTGCTCTCTGCAACATGTGTAGTTGGAGTCGCCTTATTTTTATTATATGGCTATTTATACCCCTTAGAAGCAAAAGTGCTCCATTTGTATGACAATAGTTTATTGTTATACGTTCAACATGTAAAGCTGCTTTTCTTAATAATCAGAACCAGCTGGCATAAGTACAACAATAATGGCAATGGGTCATGCATGCCTGAATTAGATGCAATGGGAGCCAAGAAAGGCTAATTCTTTAACTCTGTCTCACTTTTTCAAGACTGATGTCTTCCACAAAGAAAGATTACCCAATCTTGTACCCTTGAAATTCTGCATTGACATATAACAGACGCTGAAACAAAATCCTCCATTGTACACTTTTTATGTATTTCATACCATCAGCAGTTACAGTGGTGAATAGAAGTTTTCATATTGGTACAACCAATATAGCACAGGGAAAGTAAACCTGATTTTAACAGATTCAAAGTATTAGAACATTCTTAAATGTGTGTGTTTTATGTAGCACATGTTTTATGTAGCAAAAATCCATGTCCTTCCCACTATATGAATGTTTGACAACTATATTACACAAGGTACAACAGATATAGTATATGTCTACAGATAACAAACCAATCTTTCTGAAACAATTTGTTCAGCCTCTGACATACCCATCTATAAAATGTTAAAGTATTAAATTGGTAAAAATTGAGAATCTTAGAATATCTCCTTCAAATAACTGTATTTTAGAAGGCATTTATAAACTATTATTTATATTACATTTTGTTCTTTTCCCATGCTAGTAAATTTTAGTGAGTAAGTTGCCTCAAACCTCATGGCATGGATAAAAAGACATTTTTCATACTTTTGGATGGATAAGTGATTTGCCAAAAGTCATAGAGAAAAAAGTAATAGAAGAGATGTTATCACATTTTTGGGTCCTATTCTGGAATTCACACTAAAGTACATTTAAATCTGATGGCAGTACCCAGGAGTGAATGTTAAAATCATAGCAATCTCTGATATCAATTTTACTAAAACTAACAATTTACTTTCTAAAAGAGTAAAACATTCGCCAGTACTGTTTATCTCCTGTTCATCTAATTTTGGCCTTCTGAATTGCTTAAATTTGCTAATTTCAGAGGTATACATAGCCTTCCAAAGCTTACCCTTTGTATTATATACAGTACACTCTATAATGGACGCTTTTGCTTCTCTTCTGGGTGTAAGTCGATAGCCATTAAGGTGGCAAAGCACATTTGAGACTACCAAATTTCCCAGCAGGAAATCTTAATTTTGTGAAGCAAGTAATTTGCATTCAAGGCCAGGAACTAGTTCCAAGAGACACATTTACCAATTGCCTAACTAAGTCTCAAGCCAAACCACAATGACATACATGCATAAAATATCATTTTGCTGTTGCAGAAAAACATGGTGTCATATGGTGGCTTTAGAATTTATAATCATTGTTTGTGCTTATCCCTAAAAACTTGGAATCAAGTATGCTATTCCAAACCTGTGGCCTATTACGAAAGTATGTCAGTCACTTTAAAATGTGAAGAAAACACTAAAGCCGTTTTGGGTAATAGAGATTGTTAGCACACAGCACAAAACAAAAATCAAAGAGAAAGCCAAAATAATGCATGAAACATCCTTAATAGGATTAATTTTATTGACTCTTAAATATTCTAAGTTGTCTGGAAATCAGGTGTATTTCAGGATTCTGAAAAGCAGAATTTCACAGTACCAGGTAGGTTTGGAAAATCTAAGGAATTTGGTTGTCAAAGATTTTTTAAAAATAGGTATCACTTTCTTTACAATAAACAATGAGAAAATTCAATCTCATGTTTTATTTCTTCCTAGCAGCAAACTATAAGGGTACATTTCAAATCTCTGCTGGAGACAAAAACTCTATGTCATTCTGCCTCAATCAAAGTTGATTTTCAAATTTGAGATTTAGATAACCTAGAGGGTATCTATTTTCAGAACAATCCCTATTTTTATAGCTTCAAATGCAGCCTAAAATGATTCTTCTCCTTTAATTATTGTTAGTTTGTAATTTCTTATATGGCTTCTGATCTCATGAATAGTCTCATTCTTAGTAGCTGTGAGTCCACTATGAATATAATAAAAAATAATCAACCTCCTGGGCTGAAGCAAACTGAGTTTAAATATTAGAAAGACATTTCTGTAAGAAACATAAGAATATTTTTAGTGGCAATTACAAATGTTGCAAATTATTTAAGTCTTGATAACCCTGTCTTGAACTAGAGTGAATGAATCTCTTGAAGTATATTCCACACCTAATCTATTAATTCTCTAAAGAAAAATGAGGTAAAAAGTCATGACTTTGACTTAATTTTTAATAGTTTTATTCTTGTACACAGTGATAGATAATAAAATACAAGTTTAAATGTTGAAATGTATGTTTCTCAAAACAGTCAGGTTTATTACTTAAAAATGCTTTTATGAGAAAAAGGAATTTTATATTCCAGTCTTAATTATACTCAGGTGTAGAAATGTTTTTTTAATGGAAGTTGAGGTCAGGGTTTTAGTAATGTCTTGTGAGTGGAAGGTAGACCCTACTAAAGATTGATATATTACATAGAGTATGTTTTATAGCCTGATGGTGAATATGTGAATATTATGAAGCACTCTGTATTAGTGGAAACTTGCTGTGTGGGTTTTAAGTTAACAGTAGACAGCTTTCCTTTGGCCTGTTTTTTCCTTGCCTTCCTTGCAGTGAGTAGATATCACACCAGTCTTAATCCCTTTTAAATTACATTTCTGATTATGGAACAGAATTGCACACAGTTCTCCTACTGTACTATTAAGATGTAATCTGTGAGCTTATTTCCAAGGCCAGGGTTTGGTAACTATTACCCTATAATGACTCTATATAATAAAATTAATTTTAGAAAGTATTTTGTATGTTTATCTTCTATTCTCGTCTCTCATATTTTAGTCTGTTAAAAGTCTAAATATTAAATGTAGCTTAAAACCAAACACTACCACACTTAACAAAAAAATTATTTATATCTTATAATTACCCTTTTCTGTGGTGAATCACCATAAGCAACTAATAGAGCATCAGAATAAAATATACATCAAAATTCATATAGAATTTTGATCAAAAACAGAGGGCAGAGCATGACTATGCCATTTCCCCTTCTTTTGCATTTTGGATGATACAGAACATATTTCTTGAAGTAACACAATTTTGAAAGTTAGACATTTTAATAACTGGCTATGAACCCAATGGACCTCATCCTAAGAGATATTAAAAAGTTAAATTTTGCCTACTTAGTATTTTCCTTTTGCTTCTGTTATCCTAAAACTTTTGCATCCCTGATCGTAATGGTAACTGACACTGCTGAGGATCTTTAGCATTAGCCATTTTATGAGTAGTGTCTACTAGTTCCTTGCTGTATCTTTTGTTTGTCTAATGCTAGAGAGTTTATAATCCTTAAGGATAAATCTGAGCAACTAGTGTGAGTCTGTAGTGTGTGCTCTGCTTCTAATGAGCCTTTACCATAGTATGAATAGAAAAATGCTGCTTTGTGAGTCAGGAACATTAACCAAACTCCCAAATTGCTGAGAAATTAATATTTGAATATGAAATGATGACATGACAGTCATATTCCTTTGTGGTTCTGGAACACCCTGCTGTGAATCATCCTTATAGTTTGAAATCAACAATTTAAAATCAACTCATATGGAAATCAAAAGGAAAGAAACGATGCCAGAAGTAATTTTGGATCTAAAGAACACTTCCAGTGACAGTATGACAACAAAATAGTTTGCAAATAGATTAAACAACAATTGTAAATTTCAGACACATAATACAAAAAATACTTTAATAATGTGACCAGTCCTTCTGAAAAACATTGTGCAAAATTTACTACATTTATTTTTCTGTATTTATTACCTCCAGCAAAACCCTGTTCTAGGTAAAAGACAATTTGCAATAGGAAAACTAGGTCTCTCAAGGAAGAACTATTGGGCTGTGGGTTCTGACCTTGCTGTGCCATCCATTTGATACTATGACGTCTGTAAAAATAACAGTAAAAATATTCAACTGCAAAATGGAAGGAACTGCATGAAATACTGACCTTCAAAATCACACTAGCAAAACATTGACACATACCACAGGGTTTTATACCTCAATGGGCTTATTGGTATGCAGAATATTTGTGCAGTCACAAATTGCTGTAGAACTGCCTTGAACTTGTTTCCCATTGCTGGCATGCAAGAGAGAGACGTTAGTGGCACATAAAGAACTGGTGCACTTATGGCAGAAGCATACCCAGAGGTGCTGTCATGGTAGAGGTGAATGCCTAGGAAATTGTCTTGAAGATAGTGAAACAAAACAGGGATAAAAATGCAGATTTTGTCTGAAATTAGACAACGTTTCATGCAGTCATAAGTTGCTCTGGTACCACTTCTTCAAAAATTTTGTTTCAACACAATTCAACAATTCAACAATCACAAATGTTAATAATCTCCTTCAATAGCTATTGACTACTGAAAAAAAAAAAATCTTTGATTTATCATTCAAAAATAATGGAAATCATGCCAGAAAAAAAAAAATATATAACAATACTGAATACTTGTGAAATTTACTGCTTATATTTTAAGTTTCAGAATTCAAAAGTCAAAAATAAGATGACCAAAATGTAATAACCTTTTGCACATATATCCATTTGGAGCCAAAAGACTATTGCATTTCTACTGTAGCCATTACTGCACTACTGTTGTAGGTTTTATACCTTTTGGCATAAGGGCACATTACACAAGGACTGCATGGAGGCTTGAAGATTAATATACACTACTGGATTCTTTTTACTGTGACACTAGTTACAAGATATTATTTACCTGGCTGAGCTTTGCAACTGGAAATGTCAGAACCAGTTTTTTACAATATATGATAGCAAATGTGGTCCTTATGAAAAGCTATATTTCCTCTTATAAAAGAATCTATACTTTAATTTCAACACTAAAGAGATGTTCCTGATTGCAACTAGTCATCATTAATGTGAATGTGTGAACTGGTCAATCTGCTATAAACAGGCTTTTCTTTCCTTTGTTAAAAGTAGTCCATATTTAAGTAATTACTGAAGACTTCTTTTCTCTCACCCTTTTATGTAATCTAGGCAATACTACACAACTTCTAGTGGGGTAAAAAAATGTATCTGCAAGATGATTATATAGAGAGCAGAAAACTGCATTTTAATCGTATGAGGAGTATGTCTTCATTTGGTGGTTAGAGTGATAGTGAAAGTAATTAGGAAATACAACTGAAAAACATAAAAAGGTAAATACATGTGAATGAAACTTATGGAGCTGGGAAGCAGCCTACTGGGAATATGTACAGGGATTAGGGTGAATGAAGAAATAGCTTTTTTGTACAATAAGAAAGTTCAAAGGCAAGAGAAACATGTGGAAAAATAGATTGAAAGGCAGTGGATGAAGTAGACCTGATTTCAGAAAACCATTTTATCAGTCTGTGGGAAAGCTAATAACAAAAGAGGAGACACTGGAAGCTCTGGGATAATCAGGAATGAACAAAAGTTTCTAAGAGGGTCAAAAGAATCACAGTGGGAAGTGAAAGAAGAAAAACAGGACCAGGAGTTCCAAACTGTCTTTTGCAATCTCTTAAAGGAAAAATGAGAAATTTATCTTTTTCTGGCATCACATCTTCTACAACAGTGATATGAAAGGAAATCCAAATGTTTATGTTCAACATTTTCATGCTTGTATTTTTATCATTGATTCTGTAGAGACACATGTGAGGGGCAAAACTGGGTTTATTAACCGGTCACGTGTCATCAAGCATGCAGACATCTGTGCTTAGCCTGCCTAGGCTTCTTTCCCAACTCAGTGATACCTTGCATGTCACATGACTCCAGGGCCCTTTAAAAAGGGCTTTGATGTTTTTCAGCACAAGCAGAAGGAAAGATGCAATCTAAATTCAAGCTGTGTTCACTCTCAGAATTGTAGGTGGCTGAACTACAGCTGTTAAGTTGCTTGTGTGTGATTTACTGTGTCAGGCAGCCCACCTTATTTTATCTGACTCCATTCTCTAGCTCAGCAGCAGTATGGATTGAATTTTTTCAATAATCTGCAGCTGGGTAGTCTGGTTTTGAAGTTAGACTAAGCTGGGTACTAAAAAAGATTCATTTATCCCGCCTTCACTCACAACTCTTTTGGCGATGTCCTTGACAGGTTTTGCATAGTTTACTTGCTGCCTCATAGCACTAAATGCTATAAACAAGATCAGAGGAATGACCAGCATTGAATACTTCTGTTAAACTCCTCTGAAGGGGCTTTTGCTTTACTAGATGGGAGGAAATAAAGAAAGATGCAATTGATTTTGGCATTTGCTGAAGAGAAAAGGAAGGTTAAGAAAGGATTGGGAGACATAATTTACAGAATAATCTTCTGCAAGCCTGAAAACTCAGAGAGATCAAATCTCCCTCAGGATTTTATAGAGGAAAGAATTGCCGCCGAGTGCAATGTCTGCATAGGGGTGGGCTATGGCCGAGCTGTACTCCCCTAAACCAACGCAAGGATTGATTATAAATACTACAGGTTTCCATTAGCAAGGATGGAGATATTCCATGAAGAACAGCAGCTTTGCCTGAAAATGTGAATTTTCTTTGGGAAAGAGTTTCATTTTGGTGGTGTCTGCAATCCTCTCCTTTCCAAAAACCTGTCACTTAAAATCCTCATTTTATTCCCTTTTCCAGTGTAATCCCAAATCTCACAGACAACCAATTATGACTGAGACATTTGAGCTTCTTAACTGTTTTCATCTGATTTGCTGTCTTACTAGTATTGCTGATAGTGGAATAATTTGTTCCCCTTTACTTAAATGTTTCCAGTTACTTCAATCCATTTCATTTAAGATTTGCAAGCCTTGGCCAACTCAAAATAACTTTTTCACTTTAGATTTTTTTAATAAGTTTGCTCACGAGGTGCTCTCTCAGCTCTACTTCAAATAAATGCCTCTTACCTTCCTTTAAAAATAAAATAATAAAAGGTGGGTGTCCATTTATCTGAAAATATTCTGCATGCTCATAATTGTTCTTTCCCCCCAACATTTTTCTCCCCCCATTTTGACATAATTTACATCTGCACATTCTCAAGCGAATGGGGACAGGAGGGAATTAATTCTGTTTCTTATACTCTGGACTAAACGGTACATGTTCTGCTGTTTTTCACATTTAAAGTCTGGAACGCTCTCCTCTGCTTTCAAGCATGTACTTGACTGAACTTCCAACAACCCCAACAGCGCAACTGCACTGTAACTCTTTGTGCAGACACAAGGAAGCTGTTAGTTGTCAATGAACACCTTGATGTATTCAAGTTTTGCAAATAATCAAAATTATTTTACAAGAAAGAAAATGAAAGAGTAATTTTAAAATACTCCCTTTTCTACCACCTAATTGCTCTAAAAAATAAGGCAGAGCTCTTTATTTTTTTTTTTTTTTTTTTTTTTGTGATTGAATGGAGGAAGATAATTTAGGATAACTGGCATTTTTAAAGCATATTTCATCATAACTTGTGACAGGGTGTACTTGTACACAAGTACAAATTATATAATTATCTCAAACTGAGTTAGTTGAGATCAGAGGAAATTGAATATTTTCCTAAGATTTTTTTACTCTGGAATTTAGGCCTAAATAATTCAAATTGTTTTCCATATTATTTTCTGCACCCTCTGCAGCATATAAAGTGTGTTCTGTGCTAATCTGTTCCACTAGCATCAGAGCAATGCAAACACATCCTATGTGGCAGAGGGAGCAACTGAGTCTTATTTTCCTTTCAGGACTGAAGTATAGGCAGCTGGTCAGAGAGATGGGAAAGGTAGGCATTTCTCATAACTCAATGATTTTAGATGATTTAAGAATAAGACTTTGCATATTTACACAGAGAAAGCTCTGATTGCCTTCTTGTCAGCCACATGATTCCACATTGATAATCTGCTGAAATCAGTCTCTGCCCTATCATTTGCTTAGTTACCACATAGAGAAAAGTTCATCTGAAGTAGAAAGTGCTGAGGCACTAAACCTCCTGTGTAGAAATATGGGGGATTTAAAATGCCCATTTTGTTTACTTTACTTGCTGCAGATCAGACTTACAGAACATTGGCTGTTTGCCATGAAAGCAAGTTAGAAATTCTCAGTGTAACTTCCTTTCTCCTGGATGATTTCAAAAATCAGTATATATTCCTAAGAGCTCCTAGAATACTGCATGTGCTGTTTTTCTGCTCGCTGTGAGTTGGGCAATTGTTTTGGAAAAGTTCTCCTTAATAAATTTTGTTTTAATAATCACATGCTGCTACAAAGAAGATAGTAATTTCAAAAGTGCAACCCAATATTTCTGTGCCAACCAGGGGCAATGACTAAAATTAAAACTAAATTTTAAATTATAGGAAAAAAAAGTGTTGGATACTGATGTTTGTAAACATCACAAGCAGTGTACATAAACTAACAGGAGTTATAGCAACCATGGTCAATAGATAGGACACTACTTCTCCTTCTATTCACTTTATCAATAAGAACAGATGAAATGCCAAAACAGCATTTTAAAATATTTTTATATTCAAAGAAAACTGTTTCTGTGTTTTCTGAGGACTAAATGACAATGTCTATCAAATAAAGCTGAATTCAATATAAACTTTTGAGTTCTTGACTAGATAGGTCCACTTAGGTGTCTGTGCTGTAGCTGTGTAGAAATTTAAAAAAAAATGCTTTAGAATTAAGAGCCAATATATAGCTCAATAAATATTGCATATTTGCATGCTTGTAACTTCGGCATAAAATTAAAATGAATAAAAATAAAATAGAAAAGGAGAAGGGAAAAAATTTCATGCTTCCATCAGGAGAGAAGTCATGATTCTTCGCCTGTCCGTTCTTCATTCGACTTTCAAATTTTTATATCCCCAGTGTTCCCTGTGGAAACAATTACCCAGGAAAATACATTGCACTTTTACTTTTAGTTGTGTTGAATGACCCACACTCAGAGGGATATTGCTGCAATTAGTCTCCAATGGATCATTTTCTGCTTGTTCTGCTTCTCCTTTGCTGCAGAGTTCCTCTGACTTTGGATGCTGAACCTTGACTCAGAGAACCTGCTTCAGTCAGACACTTCTGTTTGTTTCTCTAGGTGTTATACAGTCCACTTTTATGGTTATGTCTGTCAGAAGAGATTAAAACAATTCATTTTTCCTCCTTGTCCATTTACAAAAAGTTAATATACTTTCAGCCTCAGGTTTCACAGCTTGTTATCATTAAGAAATGCAGATGTAATCCTGTCTAATGCTGAAGCTACAAACACTATTCCAGCAATAGCAAGAAATTTTGATTTAAGTATCAATGGGTCTTTTTTTTTTCCACCAGAAAATAGACTGAAGACTTTGTAAAAATCTACGTTAATTTTGCTAATTGCTACAATAATGTTTCTTGTTTGATGAAGCATGTTCTTATGCCATGAACCTTTTTTTTCAGAAGAATTCTGGCATTTTTGGTTGTTAGCTATCTCTGTGACATTTCAGATTACTTTTTTCCAAAGAAAATCCGAGAAAGTGAGTGCCCTTCCTCCAACCCTTTCAAACTAACTTTGGATTCTACAGGCAGAGTAAAATGTTGCTCTTTTTCGGTTTGTTGGTTTTGTTTGTTCATTTGTTTGGGGTATTTTTTGGTTTGTTTTTTTTTTTTTAAGAAAAGCCATTTAATCTAAACTCAGACATTGAATATAGGTGTAAGTACCTATGTGTCAAAGTGTCTAATTGTATTAGAGAGAAAAAAGATGCTTTGATGGAGTATTTTGAAATATCTAAAGTTAGCAGTCTGATATTAATGAATCTGGTAGTTTCATCTGAGATTCTATAGAAGAACATTTGTCTTACTGTCTAGGTAACTTTAGTTGATGGGAAAAGATCTAAATAAATAAGATTTCACAAGGCTTAAATTTGCATAAATTTAGAGGAAATGGGAAAATACTCTACTAGATTTAGTACAGGAAAATTATTTCTTCATGTCACATTAAATGGCTATTTTTTACCATTGAAAAAGGTAAGAGTTAAATAATGAAACACATAGACAAGGATCAATACTATGATTTTAATTTGAGAAAATCTCAGACTGATTTTTTAAAATATTAATAGTCACATCTCAGAATTATATCTTGGATTCTTCTCTGCTTGAGGGTATGACATAAAAGGAAAGGACTTCTGGAAAATTGAGGACAGGCTTTGATTATGTCATTATAATCTCTCATACAAGTTACAAGAAATGTTGCAACTAAAAAGGTTGCTTGCTGAAGGAAGTAATAAACAAAAACTAGAATTTACCATTCAATGCTATAACTTACTATTTTAGAGGAATAATTTTCTTCCAGATCAGTTTTCCAATGAATCAGTTTCAATAAACTAGCAAATCATACCATAACTAAATAGGTCAAAATCTTTTTTCTTATCTCAGCAATAAGAAATAGTTGCAGTAACTGATAAGAATAAGAATTTTTGCAGTAACTGATCAAATAAAAGCATGATCTTGAAATTTTTCTTGGATATTCATGAAACTCTAACGTATCTTCATAGGAGTCAGATGGCTAAACTCTTCTGTAGCACCTTAAAGTGTGCTTGCTCTGTGGTGTCTCAGAAAATGAACTTTGCATGCTGTAAATAAGGTTGCTCAACAACATCTGTGAGGTTAAATAAATACATCACTGTATGAATGCTTTATTACCCATAAGAGATAAAAATGCATTGCCTAGAGGCTGTTTCCAGTTCTTGTGTGGCAACAATAAATTAATCAGGTCTGCTTTGTTATTTTAGCTGTATTTGATTAAATGTGCAACAGAATAAAAGGGAAGTTTTAAAGGAAATATAAAATTCCAAGTGCAGTGAAACAGCAGATGAGAAGTATCTCATTTAATCCTCAGGGCTTTGACTGAAAAAAAGTAGATGTAACAGTCCTTCGAGTTTTTGAAGAGGGGATCTAAAGACCAAATTATTGATCAAGCTGTCACCCCAGAGAGTCATTTAAGGTAGGACACTAGGGACATTTTCTTTTGTCCCAGTGTCTACACATAGCAGACCAAATGCTAGTGAGCATGGGAAACACAGTTAACTTAGATGAGGTAATACCAGCATAAGAATGTTAAGAGACTATCCACAACATTATTCAACAGTTAGCAACTGTTTAGGATAATATTAAATTATATATAGTATTAATTTTCCTTAGGATTTATTTGATGATAAATTATTCAATCAGGTATTGTCTGTCCTTATTTTGTACATATATCAGAAAAGACTGATGCTTAACTATTTAGAACAAGCAGAAATGACAGCTCTCCGTTTCAGGATATTGTATCCTAATAACTGCCATGGGGGTGTCCTTAGCTCTAATATATCTTAATGTCATTCGGACACGAATGTCTGCTCAGGGATGAGAAGATGCAGTGCAATTCATAATAATGTTTATTTAAATAAATATTGTTCCTCTAGGAACAACATAAATCGAAGTGTATATTCACTAAGCTAGAAAGAAAAAATTAGAACTTTTTTATCTTAATGGAGGATTTAAAAAATCCTCCCTTGGAAGTTTAATTTTGTAATTATAAAAAATCAGCCATAATTAGTGTTTGCTTAGCTGTAATTCAAAGGAAGCTAATCAGAATCATCATCCATCTAAGGGAAATGACTAACGTCATATCATGACATGAAAAATGCCATACTGATTTGCTCCATCTATTCTGTAATTATCTAATTTATCTGAAAATCTGGAAGATGTATTAAACAAAGAGCAAAGAGAGAAGTATAATATTAAAGAAGAAAATAATCTACTAGTACTAATAATCTACTACTAATAGTAATCTACTAATAATCTACACAATTAAATATGTGTATATTTTATCCTTGCCTGTGCCATTTTATAAAAGCTTTCACAGACAGATTTTACCTTTTGAAAAAGCATATATGCATCCTGTCACTTTTTCCTGTATGGAAAGTGTTGCTGTACTGAGACTTCTATTGCCTTTTCTAACCTTTGGATCAAAGAGATTAAAAATGTCTCCTTCATTGGGAATAATATCATAATGGAACTCAAAAAGTTTTCTGATGGTGATCTGTCTAATAAATTTAGAGACAGAAAATACAAGCAAAAGCTAACAACTCACAATGCACATTAGCAATGTTTTTTCATTACTATTGCTTCTAAACATCTAAAAATATCACTTTCTTATGTTGAACATATTACACAGTTAACATAAATCTGTGAAAATACACTTCTACATTTTGATCTATACAATTTCTTCCACTGGGATTGTACACCCCAAACCCAAAACATCAGCCTTCAAGTTTTTTGTCATTCTTCAAATTATTATGATCTCCTAATGAAAATAATTTCTTCTCATTTTTTTTTTATTTTCTTTGTTTTGTTTTGTTTTGTTTTTGTTTTTCGGGAACTGACAGAAGTCCCAAGTGAGCTGTTTTCATTTTTCAGGCAAAATTTCTTGTAAACCTCAGCTAAGAACATATGCTGTGCAAAAACATCTATGCTCATGTAAGTAAGAGAGCTGCACAGCATGCAGGTGACCACGGGGAAAGAGGAGGAAGAAGAAACTAAAAAGCAAGTAGGAAGGCTTTATCACAACATATCTGCTATTATACTACCCAGAGTCCCTTTTGAGCACTTCTGAAATTAATTAATCGGTCTTCAATATTGCCTGTAGTAGGGTGACAAAAATAATACGCTAACTAAATTGGCAAATAAAGTACAATAGATGACATACAATAGAACTGGCCTCTAGGAAAAAAAAAAAAGAAACAATAAATATGGAGTGATGTATGTACAACAGAGCAATAACAAGAATTTTAAGGACACTTTTCATAACCAAGTAGAATTCAGAGAATAATTCCATTTTAAAAAATCCACAGGTGGTTCAATGTCAACCACCACACACAGGTAGAAGTGTAAAATTGAGATTTATTTAATGTTATGGATTCCCATATACATATATATAATTACAAAAAGAAAAAAGAAAAAAAAACTACCCACGTTTGTGCAAAACATCTATTCAGCTATTTGCTAAGAAAATTTCAAGTAATTTTTATCCATATACTTTTCTTTTAACTTTTAAACTCAGAGCTGTAGGCCAAAGTATGTGTGAAGGCTGATTAATTTTCTTTCATCCAATGTACAGCTGTGCACATTTGAAGCCTTTGTACCCAAGCTGTTCTTGCTGAAATCTTAGCTATATTTCAGTGTCTTTGGTTTGTTGCTTAACAAAAGTTTATTTGTTGCTCATCCTCAGGTGCTCAGACTTCTGCACCTTGCCTGTTACCTTGCACACCCACAGCAAGGTGCACAAAGAAAAGCGCACACAGCTTTTGCAAATAGTCACTTGTTCGAGCCATTAACCATTAATATTTCAGTCTCACAAACCATCAATATAATTTACATATTACCAAAATGCTTCCTCATTAATGGAAAATTACTTTCTAAAATTTTTTTTGTTCTCAGTGTTTTTTGTCATTTAGACCATCACAGGTTTTATTTTTTAATTCACTTTCTCTGTCTGAAGTTTTACTCAAAGAATTTAAGTACATTACAATTCTATTCTAAATGATCAAATTGGAAAATCTTCATAAAATTCTTAACAGGTGGTAGCTTTTCACTTTTAACAGTCTTTTCCTGTCCTAAATGTCAAAGTTAGAAATTTTCTCATAGCTAATTAGAACTAAATATGTGCCCTATCCAAGAATAGCATTATTGTAACATATTCTCCTAACTGTTACAGCTGAAGTACACTGAAATGGGAATTGGTTTAGTTAATGCTAGTATTAACACCTCATAAAAATTTATGAGAAATATTTTCTTTGAGGCAATCCTGATCCACTAAGCAGATCACCTTGTCATCAAGATCAGGCAGGTCAAGCAGAGTCCTTCCTTTCTAACCCCGTGTTTGTTGTCTGGACCTGATTCCCTGTTTTTTCTGTATATTCTGTGTGATGGTGCAACTGCAACTGCAGGAAAAATAGAGACTCACCAGCAGCATCATTTCAGTGTTAGGGAATTTAGTCATTACTTTATTCTGGCTGGGACGTGCAACAGAAATAATTTCATATGCACATGCCTGGGTTGGGCAGTGAAAATCATTCCATCACACATAGTTCTTTACCTTATTTTTCCATAGATATACAGACAAAACCCAAATAAATTCTTGTTCATTATCTTACACAGTTCTTAGTATATGATCTCCTATTGGTTATTGATCCCTTCATCTTTGATGCTAATTTGTGTAGTCTTAAAGATCTTTTCCCAGACCAGGTGTTTCTGATCCCTTCCAGGGGATAATCCTTAATGACCATTTATGTCCTCTGTATCTTCTAGCTACTCCCAATCTATAAATCTTGAGCTCATCAACCCCCACCCGATGAGCAGACTCTTAGGAAGAGAAGCTTCAATTCCCTTTTCCAGCTTCAGAACTGTAATCTTGTCCTTTGTCGTCCAACTCCATTTGTATTTCAGTATAAACCACAGACATTCCCTCACCTCTACTTGCTTGCGCCACATCTCCCTGGTTTTTTGGGAGTTCTGTAGATCCTTTACTGTAGAGGGAAAATACATTGGCATCGAGTATACAGAGGAGGAGCAACAGCAAATAACATCAAGGAACCTGGCAAACAAGAAATGTTTTTTAGTTGGAAATCACTCTTTTAGATCAGAGCATGTCTTTGTACTACTGCAGAGTAGCAAAATAGCTTTTGATATTTTTCACATTAGAGACAACATCTTGCCTTTGGCTTCTTCATCTTTAGAAGATGGATTTTCATACAAAAAGGTCAAGCATTCAAATGGATTTATTGTGTCCAAAATTCTTCAATGTTATATGCAAATATTTTTCATAAAATTGTAATGCAAAAATTATATTTTCATACAGATTTTAAATAAGTCCATAAGTTACATATATCCTATGCAACACTGAAAATAGTAGTACCTGTCTGAATGCTTTCTGTGTAAAAATTTTATATTTTCATACTTACATGATGTAATTTTTTATCTTATATTTGGTTGGTTCAAAACTTACATTAAAAGCAAATGTAAAACCTTAAAATTTGCACCTGATATGGAAAATACCGTGCTTATAGGTGTGAAAATTATTTTCCTGTGATAAGGAAGCTGATACTCTCTATAAAATTGCTTTAATTGCTTTATAAAACAAGGTGCTCTTTCCACTGTAATTTTCTTAATGAATGCTACAGCCTCTTGCCAGCTACCATTGACAGCATTAGCTGCCTTGTCAAAGTAAAAATCGTTCTAATTTCCTAAGCCTCTGGGTCTTGGTCCACATAGTTTTCTGCTGTTCTGTGTTTCACTGTCTAAATGTAGAATAAACAAATTGCCTATATATCAAAATCCTCTTCCACAAAAAAATAAATCAGTCCTTAATTCTATTTAAAAAGTCTGTCCAACACAGATTTTCATGGACTTGCCAGTAGTTCAGGAACAAGATAAGGACATTTAAGGAAAATCATTGGGGCTCTTTCATCATTTCTCCAAGTTATAGTTGCCAACACACAAACTCCCTTTTTTTTTATGTCTACCTTTTGAGAGAAATACATTTGCATGTGCATAATAAAAAGTATAGAAAAACAATTTTCCTTTGAGATGGGTTTCATTCAAAATCTATTTTTTTTATGCCTTTAAAGTTTTTTCTGAATAGTTAGTTTGGTTTCAGAATGAATAAAAGTAAATTTATGTAAGCATTCCTTCATTTTTCCCTCTTTACTTTAATTGGTAGTAAAAAAGTACTGGCTGAGGCCTGATTTCCATAGTTTCACTGGCTTTGCCATACCATGGTTCCATTTACTTTAGTAAAGTTACATTTACTTTGCATCACTGTAATGGAATTATTCTTGTCCAGTCCTTTTCCTGTATATGAAGCAAACAAACAAGGAATTGAAAGTCTAGTAGTAGGAAGTGTGCACTTTTTCACTGTGACCTTTTAAAAAGCTGGGGAAAAAAGAAATACATCTTTGGCAGAAACAGTGTCCCACTTACAACTTATGTTCTGTTACACAAATCTAAGTGTCCAGGAACTGTAACACCTACATATTTACCTAGCTGTTTTCTGCTGGGGTACTTACACGGCAGCCAGAGCTACAGTAATTAGATGAGACTGACCACCTGTACCAGTCACGGAGGAAAAAGCTGCTATGGTCATCTTCATTAGCTTGGGACATGTCATGGGACATGTTATCCTGAGAAAGGTTAGATACTCAGAGTGCTGTTTATGTCAGTGTATAAGAAACCCCGGGATATATCTTATGCCTGTTCTACAAGCCAATACAATCTAAAAATAATCCTAATAGATGTAAAAACCAAATTCAAATCCATAATAATTGCAATTAAAAATAAAAAGGTGAATAGTGAAAACAGTGTGAGTTTTTAAATTCTGTTACTTCAATAGCAGTTTTTCAAATAGATTTGTTTGCATGCAAGCAGAGTCTGTTATTTAGTAGAAATTGTCTAGGACCTACATGTTCAAAGAACCTGCAAGTTAGTCAAAATACCTGAAACTTAATCATCACTTTAAATACCTATGAATTGTTGTGACATTATGAAAAGCTACAAAGGACTTGAGGAGAAGAAGTAACGCAGCAGAAGTCTCTTTTCCAAAAGTCCTTCAGACATTTCCACTTTAAGCTTAGAGTAAGAAACAAGTTAATAAATCAGCCCTTTAAAATTATTGGTCCATAATCTTGGAAAAAATTTTTTTTCTCTAGAAGGAAAAAAGAAAAAGAAGTGTCCAAAATTGCATCAATGTTCTCTTTGTCTTCATATACTATCTGATTCTAGCTGATCTGGTCCTTCAAGAGACTGATCAAACTTCTTGAATCAGAGAAGGTTTCCCATTAAGTCAATAAAAATTAGATCAATATGATTTTTGTTTATAATTAAAGTCAAACTTGTGTTCAAAAGTATAACTCAGGATATTAATTTCATAATTAAGCATGCATATCAGTATTAGTTATATTTATGTTCATCCCTATTTTGGGGAATTATTTTTTTTCTTAAAATTTCCAAATTTTCCAGACTTTCAAAAATAAAATAAATGAAATAAATTATGATTGATGATGATGATTGATGATGATGATAAATTAGACTCTGGTAATGAGAGGCTGGTGGTTTTCTTTTTATTTGATCTGATTGTTTGGGGTTTTTTTGGTGAATAAGATCACAGTACCTGAACTTAAGAAAAACCTGTGTGGAAACCACGTATATTCTCCTCTGAGAAATAGCAAGGGTCATAAAAATCCTGTGGATTAATCTGCTTTATGTGAACCAGGGAAGCACTCCATTGCCCACATTAAAGCCTGTACTATTTGCTACATCATAATTCCTACTTGGGACAAAGCCCTCCTCAGCCTGTAGTTGCCCTGCAGCATAATAAGATGTGTATAGATGCAAAGCATGACTTTAAGCCCCATACATTTGATCTGAAAAAGGAACCAGCATCCAAGGGTCTTGCATTCCCCATCCTTCATCAGACAGAAAGAAGCAGACTGTCTCTGCTTTTAAAGTGAATTTGTCCGCATTGCTACTGTACTTGTTTCACTTGTACAAGTTTACTGATCTGAATGTGATGTAAATTTAAGAGTGAAGCATCTTGGCATTCAGAAAAGGATGTGTCTTTGTAAATAGTTTTGCAGTTTTGAAGCACAGTCCTAGTATACTGTGTATACTATATAATATAATATAATATAGTATATTATATAATTTATGGAGAAAGGGAGAGAAGTGGAGAGAAAGGGAGAGGAGGGAACAATCTTTCCTCTCCTCTCTCTTCCTCCTGTTCTCTTCCTCAAGGGAGTATAGAAAGTTTGTTTCTATTTGGTCTGACTCCTGCAGTGCACTCACCCAGAGATCACTAACAGAGCAGTATGAAATCTAGATTTCACCTTTCACCTGAAGTGCTGTGACCTGCATCTCTCCCTGGTCAGAACTGAGTTAAGTAGCCTTGAGCACTATGTTCACATCTCCTGTTTCACACCACACATATAAAATAGTGAAACACTCCTCTCCTGAAACAGAAGGTAATACATAGTTATCTTAACTTGCTGATATGTGAGAATGATCTTACCATATGTGCATCCAAATGTGGACATAATGAAAACTTGAATTCTAATGTTAGCTTAGCTCTTCCCATTGCACTGAAATAGTTCAATGTTCATTGTGCCAGAAATCAAGTATGTGAGAAAGACTGCAGCCTTGCAGTTAGCATCACAGAATCACAGACTAGCCTGTGTTGGGAAGGACACAGAAGGATCCTGAAGCCCAGCTCATATGTGAGCAGCACATATGAGGATGAAACCTGCAGCCTTCACCATGCTCTCACCAACAGAGCTAACCTCAGTGACACCGGTCACCAAAGGACTAAAGCAGCTGCTTTTAATCCATATTTCTAGAAACTGCTATTTATTCCTCTGGATAAATGCAGTATTTAGATCAGAGGGAGAATGACATGGACTCTGGAGTAAACTGTGACCTGATTGATCTCTTTGGAAATATGGGATCAGGATTTAAAGAAATGTGCTGTTATGCTGGAGGCCAAGTGCACTGACTTGCTGTGTAAAAGGAACTTTCTCTAGCAGTTTTGTAAATGTAGTGAGGAAAGGGGATAAAACAGTCTCTAAATCTTGTACATTGTTTCATAGTTTAATAAGATGGCCAAATCAATGTTTAGAGGTTAAAAAAATTTAATGCTTTATTTAATATGTTCAGGATTCCTGAATTGTTGCTTTTGAGAGATCTACATTTAATTAATTTCCTGGATATTGTCATATTTTTCATTTATAAATGCTAATTTAATTGCATTCAAAATTATAGAGCACACCTGCTTCTCAGTTCAGCTTCTGGTTTTGCTTTCTCTTTTTAAAAATTTATTCAGGAGGAATAATAAAACAAATAAACACAGTAAAATTAATAGCTGCTCTTTTATTCACAAATTTTGTCAGTGAAGTCTGCATGGTTGAGAGGGATATGTGATTTGGGGTATGAAGCCCACTGGTGACTCACAAGGGAGTTCAAGAGCTTTTATTGATTACAGTGTTTGAATAATTTGAAGATAGATCTGTATTTGTTTGCTGACACAGAGTACACAGCAGAATAGAATGATAAAAGTCTGTAAAAAATACTGGTTTCTCCTACCTGGTATTTCTTGGTAATTGCTTTAAATACGTTAGGAAATCTCTACAGGTAATTCCTACTATTTATATCTATCTATCTATCTATCTATCTATCTATCTATATATATATATATATATATATATATATAAAAATTCTTATAGGCATTTTTAACATAATGTTCTCCTCAGATCTATTTCAAACAATCAAGAAAATTTTTTCATCTTTTTTATTTTAAAGAAATGTACCAGAAAAAAACCAAACCAATTGTATATTTTTCAGCTCTTATATCAGTATTGATTTCTACATTAACAACCTTTTTTGGGGGTGGGTTTTGTAATACACTATAAACATCTACATGAGCAAAGCTATGGAGACCTTATCAAAATACTTGAATGAGATATGTGTTTCTCTTCTGCAGCTAATACTTCTTAAGCAAATAAAATTTAGTAAGCAGACTGCAAAACTCACTGCAGTCTGTTCAAAACTGTACGCAGACATCAAATTAACATGTTCTTCCAAACAGGAAACTGAGGATATTTCATCATTTGGAAAAAAACCCAAATCCAGTTCTGAACTATTTGAGTCTATGACAGGTCATTCTCAAAATTGTTCTTTAAGAGGAAGATGTGACCTAGAAGCTTAATCACACATGAAATTTTAATAAAATATAGTGACATCAGGAGCTGTTAAAGGACCTGAAAAATCAAAAAGGTATGATATAAAAATAGAAATTAGTCAAATTGTCCAGGAAATAAAGTGCACGGAGACAAAACCAGAAACCCTGAAGTGTAATATAAGATTCAATTAGTAGAGAATGTAAAACTAAGTAGGAACAAATTCTACTTATATGTTTAAAGGAAGACAAAAGTAAAGGGATAGGAAAGTTCATTAATTACTGTGACTGTTAAATAGTAACAAATACATCAAGATGTTTGAAATATTGAAAATCTCCATGCTTCCACCTTGGAAAGAGAAAGCAACAAAGAAATGAACAAGGAAGAAGACTGGAAGTAATCTCTTTCAATATTTTTGGAACAAATTATTAAACAATTTGCAATAAATAAATCATAAAGTAGTAGTAGTAACAGTAGGGCATAGTCCATACAGACTTTTCAAGAGTGTTCAATGTGAAATTCCTTACTTCAAGATTTGTCACTAAACCTAGTCAAGATTTGTACTAAACCTGAAATATAAAAGATGGTTAAGTCTACCAGCCACAAGCACAGAAGAAAGACAGGCAAAGTGCAGATGTATTTTAGGTCATGCTTAGGTCAACATTTTTGAAAATGTCATAGTTGTTTTAACAGAGAGAAAAATTATACCTTTTTGAATCAAACTAGGCTGGTTTTAGAAGGATTGTAAGTTATTGAAGACAGGATCATAATATGATCTTTTAAAATTTAGACTTCATATAAAAAAACCTAATGTACAACATAAAGTAGAATTTAAAGACCTATGTTTGAGAATATGAACTTGAATCCACTAATACCAAGAAGAGAAAATATCTACCTATGTATAAATAAGACAAAATCCAGTAGTGTGGTACACAAAATCAACTCCATAATGCTACTGGAAATCATGCGTGTACCGAGAGAAATCTGCAAGTTTTCTCAGGTATGGTCATCCACAGTGCCTAGTTTTGACCCTTAATGTTCACAGATATTTTAAAAAATGGGAAATTTTTGAGAGAAGAGCCAAAAATTTTATGACATGGCTTAGTAAAAAACTGTTAGAAGAAATGCATCAATTTCAGTTTAGAGACAATAACAGAGAAGATATTTATTTTTAAGAGCTCTCACATGGTGTTGGTGAAAAAGTGTTCTTGTGGCCTTTGTGGGACTCCTTCCAACCTGTGGTTGTGTTCTTCAGAGGTCAGAATCCCAGCAGGTTTTATCTGTACAATAGTGCCTCTAGGTCCCTGAATGACATTTTCTAACTTTTCAAGACACAAGACAACATTCCGCTAGTTGGAGCAAAATTGTATAGTTCAGATAGTCTGTTTAAATACCATTATAATGCCCTTTGACTCAAACATTCAAACACTCTATTATTTCTCTTCACCTGACATGAAAACCACATTAAGGCTTCCTGGTTCTCTGCCAGTTTTATAGTCAGAGAGAAAACACTGGCAAGAAAGAATATTTAGCTGATCATAGGCACTCACTTCCTGGATATGTTCCACAAGATTTATCTGGAAACTGGCTGGAAGCTCAAGAATGATGTCATCTGTGTTTCATGTATCTTAGTCTACTGCATGGGGAGACCTTTATATTCTTAATGCCAAATCTTGCAAATGTTCAGTCACGCATTTCACTTCAACATGAAGCAACCAAAAACATCAGATGAAAATGTCTATTCATCAAAACTGAAATATTCACACCTCAATAAGGAGCCAAGATCTGGTGTTGGAGCAACATATGAAGGAACCGCACATTATGTCAAATATTCACCAACAGTGTGATAATTTCTTACTGTCTTTTGGCATGTAACTTTGTGAATGGAACAAGAAATATCCATTATGGAACTGTCTCCAGGTAGTTTTAAATTTACCATTCCTAAGCAATTTCATAAACTAGGCCTGGCTGATATGTCCCAGCCACATATCTGAAAAGTCACAGAATAGCAGAATATTTTGAGTTGGAGGGACCCAGATGGGATCAAGTCTGACTCTTAAGTGAACAGCCCAAATGGGGATCAAACCCACAACCTTGGCATTATTAGCACAGTGCTCAAATCATTCTATTAAATCACAACCATGTATGTAGCATCTCAGGAATTTATACAGTCTTTATTAATTGCTTTTGGAAATAACCCCTTTTGATCAATATAAGCATGATACAAATACCCAGTGCATGCCTTCTGTTGTATTATTGAATATTTTTGTTAAATATTTTGCACAGAAAACTTGCCCATGTTAGAATATTTTAATTACACTTATGTCTTTTTTTTTTAAATCATGTTGTACTTCACTCTTTCTGGATTTTTTTTTTTTTTTTTTTTTTAATTCTGTATCAGAGGAAGATAATACTGCAGAGGTGTGGTCAGGTCTGTGTATGACAGGGACCCTCAGTTGACCAAATGACACATCTCAAAACTCAGGTCAATACCACTAAGAAAATTCACTAGTGCTATATATTCAAAATAGATATGGCAGAGAGAAATGAAAATCCATGAGACACAGATGATAAAAAAAGAAAAAAATGGCTCTGATATGAAGAGAAACAGAATACACTAAGATCCCTCTTAAAGCCTTGGGAAATGGAGGCAAATCTATGCAAGACATTATGAATGACAGATACAGTAAGGTGCACTAAGATATAGTGTAGGTTAACACAGCTTTTGAACATAGAAAGAAACACAAGAGCTGTGCAAAATACTATTTTACTTTAAAATGAGGAGAAAGGGTCTGATCTGAGGCAAGGAGACTACAATTCAAGTTCTTTCACAGTGAGAATCCTTTTCATACTAAGTGTCTAGTTTTGTTCTAAGTAGTGCTCTCTTCTCCCTCATACTACTTTTGTAACCACTATTGATTTTAACAAAAAAAGATGTGCATGAAAAATACTAGTCTTTTGTCAGAAAACAAAATGTGTAGGACATGGTCCCTACTGGCTTTGCTGGGGCTTTAATTTGGTTGGTTGGTTGGTTTTGCTTTATTTCTTCTCCTGAAACACACACACACAAAAAAAATTACATTTAAAAATCAGAAATCAACAAAACCAAAATCCCAGAAAGATTTTTTTTTTTTTAATTTCACATTATGTTCTTTTCAGGAATAAACATAAGCTGTATTTTCCAGTTCTCTACTTGCTTATATGAGTTTCATGTTCTGTCTATTGCCAAAGATTATGCTATAAAAGTTTTATGACAGGTCAGGTCTGTTGAAGAGATGCTAAAGGAAGGGGAGTTTTTCTGATCTCTATCCTTCCATCAAATTCAGCTGCTTCTTGCCAGTTAGCTGTTTCAGATGGATGACAAATTTAGTTTTTCCTTGTAAGCAAATGAAACTTGACAAGCTGGATCTAGGCATCTAGGCAAATTACAACACTGAAAGCCCTGATAGGATTTTAATCTAGAGTGAAAACATTTTTCTAACCAAACATAATTTCATAATATTAATGGTTTACCACAAAGGCTTCTAATTTTTTAACCAAAACAATTCCATGCTCAATCCCTGGATTTACATTTTGTTTTGACTTCTCCTTTTCTTTTTTTTTTCCTTAAATTATTCCAAAGCCCTTTGTATTAAGGCTTATAATGACAATATCCTTTGACTTTTGAATTCCACAAATACATGTAAATGTAAATAGATTTTCTGATTCTGTTGCCATGTTTCATTTAAAAGTAAAAAGTATTCCTTGGAATACAAAAGCAGATATTTCTTATTTTGCTGCCTTTTATAGAAACTGTTTAGAAACAATTTAAAAGCTGAAATCCTTAAATGACAGACAGTGTTTAAAATATGTCACAAAAAGAATTAGACCATAAATTTAAAATTCATGGTGCTATTCTGTGGGACATCCTCTAGTACTTATTTGTACATTGATAACAGAGAAGGGAGAGTGCAGCTCTGAAGCAATATTATGGTTTTTTAAAGTAATTAAGAAGACTGCAAAACTGAAGAATAATTTTTGTATTTTACAGCACAAACTACGTAACATAATTAGATAACTGATTTTGATACCAAATTTGAACTCATGCCCCTGCAGCTACTTTGCTGTTGGGTGTGTGCTTTGGAGAAATCAAAAAGCAAAAGTGCTTAATGTGTGTCTCCACCAGCACAGCCTACTCATAAAGAAATCAAAAGTGCTTAGAATTATGAGGCTGAGAGCCTGATTTACACAGAACTTTTAATAAGTCTCATTTCCTTTCAGATAATTTAAATATTTACTGAGTGTTTTTCTTAATCAGTGTTACAGGCAGACTGCATTTAAGGGATACAAGCTTTTCGGTCTTTGATCAGTTTGTCCTTACCGTTCCTAAAATCACATAAAAGAACAAAATTAATGCACGCACTAGGTGTTGGAAATAGTCTGTGAGGCACCCAGGACATAGTGGTAAACTACTGAAAATTAAACATCTAATGCTAAGGAAACAAACAGAAAACACAGCCTAAACCAGTTCATTTTTTTTTTATCATTTGTTAGGAATCAAAACTTCTTAAGAAAAATCAAGACAGAATAATTTGATATATTATCAGGTATCATCAGATATCAGATGATATCAGATATCAGACATGATATCATATGGAATTTTTATATATATGAAATGTTTTATGTTTCTATTTTAAACATTTTACATCACTTAAAGAAGATATAAAAAATAGATCAGTTCAGTTGTGTTAATATTTTCCTCCTCCAAAAAAGCTTGCTTTGCCAAGATGGACAAAGTGTTTCAGTAAAACAAAAAACATAGACATATTTGTATTCCTAGGTCTATTGTTAAGGAGAAGCACTCAGTATGTCCTCTTAGGTCTATTGATCGGGAAGTTCATACAGTTTTATTTCATGGAGGAACCAGAGGTTTATGTCAGTGGTATAGGCAGACATCCTAGTTAGGGAAAAGGAGGGGACAACTCTCCTAACTGCTGCTCTTCAAGGAAATTAATGAATGTGCATTCCATTTCCTGACTCTATTTCTAATTTATTTTCAGTGATTTCAAGACAGCAACTCTCCATATCCTTTTAAAAATGCTACTAAAAATATTATATATGTCAGGACGACATGCATTCTGTAAACTGGTTGACATATGTTCCAGATAATGCCAACAAGTAGTAAACATTTGAGTATTTTTTCCTTTTGGAATAAAAAATTGTGACTAAATTACATGCACTAATTTAAAACCTAGCCTTCAATCCAATACTGAACTGTTTTTTTTCTCCTTTCAAACTTACCATATCAAGTCATATATTAGGCGACACTTGAAATGCATATTATGTGAGGTTTTTCTTTTGGTTTGATATCTTCATATTTTCTCTTGGGAAAGAAAGAATTTTATATGTTTGAATATTATTAAGACCTGAATATAATGTAATCATCTGATATGTTTCTAGTGCATTAACTTACTCCACTTCTCTAATTTCTATCATATAAAGGAAATTATACTCCGGACATAGAACATGAATTTGATTATTGTTCTGTAGAAATGTATTCACACAAATGGAGAATAAATGGAATAGAAATATAACTAACACATTGTTTTAATTGTTTTCAAAGTAAATTAAAACAGAAAAAAAAGAATACTTTAACCTGCAAATATTCCATCATTCAGGCACCATTGATACCATATTCATTCCATAAATAACATCATTACTGAAGTATGTATAGTCAGTGTCATTAATTATACCAGGCAATCATTAACTGACGAGTGAACACCATGCACTAATATTTTCCTACAATAAAATATATGCGCATAGATATACATGCACACGGACACACACATATGTACTGTTGCGACACTATCGGTTTCATTTTTATTCACTTTTTGCTAATATTCAGAGGGATATTACATGTTGTTCTCATTGGGAGGTATGTTGTCCTTCTTTCATGCTAAGATGAGGAATTTTCTGATTTTGATACCTTCTTTTATCATTACTACTTTATTAATATAATATAATATAATAGTAAAGGATAGAAAAATGAAATTATTGTTATTAATTTATTTTGTATGATTTTCTGGCCTGTATCTGGTATTAAGTGAGCTGTAACCTTTATGGAGATTTATTATGAAGAAAAAATAAGACAGAAAACCATACTCCAAACCCCTGATCTTCCATGCTGTATTTATATTTTGTTAAAGCAAACCAGTTCCAAGACAGACCAGCAAATTAGGAAAACAAATTTCTCCCTCAGAATATCTCAGTTGCTCATCTTCCTATATAATGTTCAATATATTTCCAAGAATAGTGGATGCATTATTGTGACCCCTGATATTCAAAAACTGGGCTCATAATATATATTATCCATTGAAATAGAAATGACACTAGGAAGACCAGGGGCAGATCCTCCACTATATATGATAGATGAATATCAACACATTTTTGTTAGATCTTCTTCCAGCACAGGCATTCATGTGGGGAAAATAATTTATGTTATATTACAAGCAGCAAGTCTGTTTGCCACTCCTGGTGTTTTCATTAAAAAAAAAAAAAAATGTATATATATATATAGTTCAAGCTGTATAAAAATTTTATTTTTGTTTTCAAATGCTAATGAATGCTCAGTTTTGAAAGCAAATAGCTTGATAATGTAAATCAGAATAGTGTTCTTTTTGGGAATTTAATAAGCTACTTTATAGATTATTTTTGGAGACTTTTCACAAAATAATACTCATCATACTAAAACACTGACAGAAGGGTTTAAAATAAATAAAAATTAGATGAATTTAAAGAATCTTTTGGAAGTTTAAGCCTCAGTATAATCCTGGAGCAGGGGCTACAGCTTTTAATTTCCTACTTAATTTCCTACCTGCTACAAAAGCAGAAAAGTAGAATTAACTACCCTTCTTTGCAGTGTAATGTGTAAAATCAGCATTATTTTTCATGAAGGAAGTATGATTTCTCAGGCTTAATTTTTAACTTATTTAGTAGAATTAGATTAACTGTTAATATTCTGAAAAATTAGATAAATAAAACGCTGTTACAGAACTGCAATTTGTATGAGCTTTGCTTTGGTAAAGGCATAGAAATTGAAATTTTTATGTGGTGTGTTTCTATTTTTTTTTCAGTATAGGTGCCTATCACTGCCAAAACTTGAGATGCATTTTTCAAACACATTGCAAGTTACATTGTAATCACTCTTATTTTGTCTCAGAAGACTATTACTGTCCTTTGTATTTTAGTGTAATTTTGCAAAACGCTTGATGATATTAAAGGATAACATGAATTTAAAGTTCAATTTGGACACATTTAAACATACATAAACTACCCATCTGGTAGTTATAAAAATAATCTTTATTGTTACTGACTGACTAATTATACACTGTTCTCCTACACAATCATGTCAGTGGTCATCAAAATGTTTCAGTAGAAAAATTTGCCAGCTGTCACTTGTATTATTGAAGAGACAATGGTGATTAAAAAAAGTTGATGAGTGACTTCAACAGAGTGACGAAGTGTATCTTTCCACCAAACCAGAAATGCTGCATTAATGGAAAAGTACAGTTTTGATAAAATCCATTAGCATCAAAGCCTCCAGACGGAAGGTAAAGCATGTCTGTGTTGATAAAAAGACCTTTCATGCCAGTCAGATTCAGTAAGTCTTCCTGGGTGGATTCACATTTATAGTAAATGGTGTGTAGCTTTTTGGCTAAGCTTAAATATAATTGACATCAGCCTCTTTAGCCCAGAATAAGAATGTTCATAAGAGGAATAATAGTTTAAAATCACATGTCACCAGAATAATTTAACTGATGTAATTCAAGTCTATGTAACTTTCCTATATATTTAGAACCTTAAGCAATTTTCCGGGTTTTCAGATTTTAAAAGCTTCAATATGCTTGACAAGAAAACTTTGATAGCACCAAGACAGAAAAAAAAAAGTATAAAATAAATAATGAATAGTATTCTATCTGTCATACACCCCAAATGGAATGGTAGTTCAACTTAGGTCATATTAGTAATACGTCAAATTGACAAGATGTGGTCAACTGTGTTAATGATTTATAATGCCTTTGGTCATCATCACATACTTATCTTTATCCTCCATGCCGCAAATCAAAATATCTTGTACTTTCCTAGTCTTATAAAGAATAGATAAATTTTTAGTTTACAGGGACACAAAATAATGAGCAAGAGTCTGCCTAAACTATTGTCTTTTCCAGTATGGCTGAAACTACTGTTGACCATAGATTTACAGTCACACTCATGAAATGGCATTTTAAATGAAGAGTAAATATGATTGATTTGATTAGCTAACCCCATAGCAATGCATTAGACTGATATGTCAGAAACAAGTAAACTGATCATGATAGCTTGACCTAAATCTTCAATAAAAGAAATTTAAGAATAATTTCAGGTGTCACTTTAAATACAGCTCTAAAATCTAGTATGATAACACCTGGGAGAAAATGCAAATTAAGCAAGTAAATGGCCTGGAAACTTAAAAAGGCAATGTCAGCTGATTCCTGACACCAGGGAAGTAGAGATTTGGCAGCTTTTACAACCTCCAGTTGCTGTTTTCATTCTCATTATGTGGAAGGCCAAGTATTTCTCTCACCACAGGCTGATATGAGACAAGGTTCTATACTGGCCACCAGTTCATATTTCATGTGTCATCAAGTCACTAGATAGGTGAACAGGAATTATAAGAATTTATGTATAATACCTGTATGCATATATTACACTGAATGATTATACGGTATAGAAGACTGATGGATGACGATTGATATACAGTATAGAAGACTACTTGAATTCACTGAGCCCTGAAGCTGATGCTCTGATTTCCTTTTAATATTAGGTTTTGCTGGTACAAAGGCAGGAAGTATAGGTTCAGTAGGTACAAAGAGCATGCCTCAGCCTGGAGCCAAGGCTGAAAGAATCATTCAAATGACTGCCTAGTTCTTCTCTTTTGCAGAGATATCTGCTCTGTGTCAAAGTAGCAGCATCTTCTTGAATGTGCATTTTCTCTCTGAAACTTTCTAGTATTTTTCTTCCACCCATTCTGTTGATTACTGACTGCTCTGTGTTACTTCTGTGTTTGGTTGTTCTGTAGTTTGTCCAGAACTGCGCAGGTGGTGAATGCTGAAACAAACTACAGAACCTGCCTTCAGCCATAAAGATGACAGAGGAAGACTATGCTGTTGGGATGCAAAATTATATAACTATAGTCCTGAGTTTCCTGTGTTCCATGGGAAGAAAAACACACCTGGTACTGAAAAGCAATATTTAAAAAATGATAATTTAGAAATATAATTTGTTAAAAGTCAGAGGCTACTGTTTGAAGTTCTTTGATGGACTAAATAGAGGAATAGACAAGAATTTTTCTCTCAATTTTTGCAGTTTAACAGACCTTATAGGTCCGTTAGGGCTATTCTATTTTGTTGCATGTGACCTGAACCATCTCCTGCAAGCCCAAACCTGAAGAAAATAAAGCAAGGCACCTATCTCCTTAAATAAGTTAGTCAGAGATGAAGAAAAAGCCAGCAAGTCTCCTACCCTGCTACTCTGAACATTTTTTTTCCTGTTTATGACTATTGTTGCCTACCCAGTTAATGAATCAGATATTTTACTTTTATTTCAGCCTCTAAATTAAGTTTTTCTACCAACAGAAAGTTCCAATTTTACTTGAAACACTCAAGAAGCAACAAAAGATTATGAAGCCACATCCTAGTTTCATTGATTTGCATTGAGATTCGTCACAAAAATAAAGTTTCATTTCCCTTTTGTTTTGGTATATATAAACTTAATCATACTGTGTGTTCAGTTTTTTGCTTTTCTTTTGAAGAGAATGTCTCTGAAATTGAATTTGAAATCTCTCTTTTGGTTTTATATACATTTTACAGTGTGCATAACTGTCTTGTTCTTCTTTGTCCTGCATTCATTTTTCCAGTAGGTTTTGTTCCTGTTGTTTTTCAGTTGGTTGGCTTTTTATTAGCAGACTAATATTGTCACTGAAAGAGATGTATTATAACATGACAACATTAATAGAGAAATAGAGGTACAGTTTAATTTATTTGAAAGTTTCAAGGCCTGACAATCAAAGTGGACAAATATAATATAAATTATTTGCACATTTTGGACTTTTGAACCAGAAAGTTCTTTGGGATTTTCTAATGACAAGGGCAGGTTTATTAGCAGTGATCTGCTCTTTTTGCCGTCAAGACACAGGGAAGCTATGTTTAAAAAATCTGTTCTGATAGTTTCCAAACTAGCATGCTACTTCCATGAAATTAAGTCTTAAAGTAAATTTATATTGTTTACAGATACTTCTCTCAGTTTACTGGTTAAAGTAAATATGAATATAAAGTTAATGTTAATATGCATCAACAAATATACCCCCATTTTAATTGCAAAATAAACAATTCCTCTCTAGGAAAGACTCCCAAGCTTTGGGAGGGATGAATTTGCCCAGCTTCTTCCTACTTCCATGTTAAATGACACACCTCAACACTGTAAATCCAGCTGTTCTGCAGATGCTTTGTCTGTTAACTAGCTTTGATTCTTTGTACATTGATCTTTTGTTGTAACTGTGATGGTGCTTGCTGAGCTTTTTTCACTCTTCACACATCTGTTTCAGATCCGCTTCTCACCTCCTGCCTTTTGAATAGAGGAATTATATGGGATTTCTGGGGACTAGTTCTTCAGCTCCTCCTATGTGGTAATTTAAATATTACTGTGTTTTGATTTACTAGATTTTATACTATGACATCATGGCATATTAGATGGCTGTAATGTGTATCTCCAGAGATGTGTTCATCATAGCCAGACTAACGGGAAACAGGTTCCATCTAAAAATATCTGTGTATTTTACTGATTTTCTCTCAACAGCATAACTATGGAAGCAATGGTAAAACTGGATGGACAGGGTATTAACAGGGTTGCATTGGGAGTTAGGGTGTGATTGTGTTATGAAATCTGAGCCATTGTTCACATCTGAGAACAGCTTTTGTATATAATCCACCCCTTGGGTAAACTAAATACTCCCCACCCTCTTGTGCAGAAGGACAAGTCTGCAATCTGAAGTGACCATAAATATTGATTTGGGCTGGCAATGAAGGCCAAGTCACCAAGTCCTTAATATGTGAAAATTCTTAACTTAAGTGGGAATTTTTCCTGAACTAAAACAGGTGGGCTACATGTAACTAACATATAGATAAGGCGTTTTGTGTTTAACAGATAATAATGAGATGGTGGCCTAACTTGTTCTGCTCATGAAAAATATGTTCTCCAAGCTATCAAACTTTCTCCAAGCAAAACAACTTATACAAAAGAAATATAAGTATATATACAACAAAAATGGGGTGCCTTCACATCTGTTAGCATCTTTCTGTTTTCCCTTTTCTAAGCTTTTTTTAATTGTGACTCTAATAAATTGCCCTTTTGTTTTGACAAACTATAACATTAATGAAATTGTATGGTTTAAAGTACTAACCTGAAAGTGCTATCAGGGCAAAAGTTCATTTTCAAAGGTTCTCAAAGTTCATAAATTTAAGGAGAATTCTGAATTTAAAAAATGTTTCTGAAAAATAGCCCCTAATTAAAACCAAGAACAAAATAATTTGATTGCAGAAGCAATTTACAAATATATATTACAGGGCAATCAAAATGCTTTTTTCAGTTTTAGCCTTTTGGTTTGTTATCGCAGGGAAATATAATGCAAAATTTTAAAAAAATCGGGGAAAACAAATTTTGGTTCCCGAAAGGTTCAAATGAAAAACTTTGTTTGGTATGATAACAGAAAAAAAAAAGAAAAAATCATGAATGCAGTTCCTTATGTTAATGTCACATACATCTTTGTCAATTATAAGTAGGTGTGTGATTCTCCTGAATGAGTGTATCTGTTTCTAACAGCTGCTAGTAGAAATCCTTCTCCAAATATTTCTCTGATTAAACACTGGAAAAATTTCTGTAAATGAGCTGGATTCAAAAAACCATCTGTGGGACTTTGATAGATAGCAGTCATTCATATTTAAGAAAATCTTCTGTAATTGTAATTGAAATAGTGGTTAAATTATTTTTGAAATTCACGTATAATAAGTTTCTGGCAACTTTGTTATCAATGGATCATTTTTCTAGTGAAAAAAACACTACAAATTGTAAACATCACAGCTATAGTATCTTCATGCATGCTAATATTATAATTCCTATATTAAAAATTGACCTGAAAAAAGAGCATGTCCAATATCATCTCCTCTTTGTATTCAGTCAGCATCACTTTCAGTACAATTTACCTAAACTTGAAGGGCTTCTATTGGGGTGAAATTACTCACATTAATATTTTGAAATTATAATAAGCAGAAGGTAGTTAAATTTGTGCCTTCTAAAGAAAAATATTTTAAAAGGAGGATACTCAAATTGTAACCCAGTACATTACCAATATCTGCCAGATTAATTTATTCCAGTGCAAAACAACAGAGTTATGGGAAGATATTTCTTTCCATAATAGGCTTTTCACTGTACCACTTACAGTGCTTCATCTCCAATTATCAGTGAGATTCTCTACCCTCAGAATCTGAAACAATCAAATAGCTCAGGAGATGGCCTTTCCCTGGGTCCGAAAACATGCAGCTTGCACCCTAAACAAACTGACAACCCTTCCTCTGATAAAGGAGAGGTGTTACATTTTAATCCTTGCGTGGTGATTGCTCAGGATCAGGAGCTCAGGACAAAAAGAAATATTGACTATTTGATTATTTGGCATGACTTTGAAATGCTACCCCTTTGGTTTTGAAAGTGTCTCAAGGTATACGTGAGGAGATCAAAATGTCTTCTGAGCTCATTAGCCCTAAAGGGCATATTTTGAAGGATGTGTGAGAGTGACATTTCAAAGACGGGACTGATTTCACTTGTCTTCTTTCCTAAAACAACTACATATGTAAAACCATGCATTAATTCATTAGACTTATCTCTTTAAGTGTATTTGTATCAGCTCTTGCCTTTTTTTTTTTTTTTTATGAGAAGTAATTATATTCATAGATCTACAAGAGCTACTTTCCATTATAATTTTGAACAGTAAAAATTCTCTGTCTAAACAAGGGGAAGTCTTTTGGCAGGCTGCCAGTCAACCTCCCAGTACTACAATTTTCCATATTTTTCTGTTATTTATTTAATCACCATAGTTGCATACATTACATTTTTCATGCCTGCAAATGACAAAAAGCCGACTTTCTAATTTTTTGGCATCCATATCTTCAGGAAAAGCCAAGGCCAAAATCTGCCATTGACCCCACCTCTACATTGTTTAAGACAAGAGACCAAATGTTTATGTCTGCTCAAATCCTCCTTTAAGATTTTTGAAGTTTCTTGATTACAGAAAACACAAGTTAAATAAAAAAATATTTGTTAATATTTATATGCATGTATTAATAAGAAAATAATTTTATTTTATAATATGTCAAGGCATAGAAATTTTTAATACTGCTAAATATTTTGAAACTGTTTGCAGAAGTCTTAAATGGCTAGTTAGACAAGATATTTATAATCTCACTTCAGATGTTAAGGGCAGTAATATATAAATGATGATAATTTACAATGTAGGACTTCCTTTTAGCTAATGATGCACAGACTGAAGTCTAACCATCCATTAGGTAACTCACACGTGAAGATCAAGCTTACCACACAGACTTCATGGAAGACTATTTCAAGACTACTATATCAGTTAGACATTTCATTTATTGAATTATCATATATTTTCTTTCTGATAAATAATGAAGGACAAGTTTGAAAAAAAACCCAACTAAACCAACAAACCAACCAACCAAACAAACAAAAACCTCCAAACCAAACCAAAACCAAACATATTAAAATTTTTTTCAATCACTTCAGACCAGTTTTTGTAAACCAGAAATAGTCTGGGTCTTTTAAAGGCATGGTTTTCTCAAATTTCCCAGTGTTCAAAACTCTCCTAGACCAACATTTTTGATTAGAGTCCCCTTGACGATATGAAGCACTAAAAGAGATCTTGCTAGAAATGCTGTTTAGTTCTAAGGCATCTGTCTAACTAACTGTATAACAGGTTGAGGCAAAAATGGAAAAAAGTATTTGATTCCCATTAGATTAGATTTTAGAAAGCCAGGCCTGGTATATTTACTTTGTCTGACTTGGATGATCTCCTTCTAGCTGCCTAGAGAGTATTTTTAATGTTATATCTGTAAAAGACATAACGTGGGGAAAGACAGAAAAGAGAACCTCCAGGGTCTCAATCAAACTTGCTAACTGTAACTGAGTTTTTTTCCTGAAGTGAAAAGATTTTCTTACAGTAAACTTAGAGATTCTCTTAGAGGGCTTGTGGAATCCTGGAGGAGGAACAGAGCATTGAATAAAGTTGCTCTTGCTGAGAGCACTTTCCAGCTAATAATTTGCAGTCTTAGATAAATCAGGATACCGCAGGGCATCTCACTGAAAAAATAGTTTTTAAAACAGTGAAATGTGTATAACAGTGTGCAGACTGGTAGCAAGCAATTCATTAATTTAAATGCACCACGAAAATCACACTTACGATTAAATATAATTAAAATGACTAGAATCTGGGGGTGATTTGAAAGTGTATGTTTTCCTATGGTTTTGATATTGGTAAAAAAATTTGAAAACCTGGTGGTCTAGCTCCTGATGTTGGTCATTCTCACAGTGTTTAGATGTCACGAGAGAGCAGTTCAGAGGTGTGACTAATAAACTGTGTGCTGTGTGGGGAAGGTCATATTGGAGCTTACATTATAAGTAGTTTAGAAAAAAACTCGTGGGGAAAAAATAGCTCCTTATCCATTTCTACTAATATAGAAAGTACCCTGGGTTAGTTTCTGTTGCAACTTCCTTGCTTTCAATACTATGTGAAAACAAAAATACTGATCTGATAAATCAGAGCAAACCCTTGGCATTTTGAGACAATCAGTGTAATTTCCCTGCAGTATAATTTTGCACTTCAAAATCAGTTTAATTTTGCACTACATGGGTGAAAACACTCCTTTTGTCCTAGGGTCATTCCACTGATGTCAGGTTGTTTTGATTACAGCAAATAAACTGTATTTTTCTGTGCAGAATTTAACACATGCTGGATCTTTTTGTGTTTATTCTCTACTCCTTGCAGAAAGAAATAAATGATATGAGTAAATGTAATAACATTATTTTAAAAAAGATATTGAGTCTTTTTATAGTGCTTTACATTCTTGAGCATGTCTCCAAAAGGAAAAGATTGTTCCCCTCCAATGTTTTTATTTTTCTTCTTCAACATGGAAAAGAAAACAATCTTGAAATTCTAGTTGGGTGGCTGATTTTTTTTCTTGTTTTGTTTTGTTGTACTTACAAGATTACCTATTTGGATGATATTCACTTTATATTTAGAATAAAATATACAAAATTCACTTTCTATTTATAAAATTCATTTTATATTTAGAAGGTTCTAGATTATAAAGCTAGTGAGTTTTATAGGTATTATTTCAAAAGTTTCCTTTCTCAGCGTTTAAAGACAGATCCCAATGGAAATATTTCCTATGCAATTAGCTTCCTTAACTGCACTGATGCAGTTTATTATCTGTTTATTTTATATCATATTTTCTAAGAAGCAAATTTTGCCTCTGGATGCACAAATGTGGCTTCCATTAATGTAATGAAAATTGCATGTGTGCATCCAAGGGTCATATCTTTCCTTAAAAGTGAGATTTATCTTCAAATTAGCTGCTCTAAGAGCCCTGGCTAGGAATTCAACTACATGAATCAATTTTATTAAGAAAAGATGAACTGTAGTGGAATTCTTTTTAAACCCTTCTTGTTAAAATGTTCAGAGATGATATTTAGATACCAGCAGAAATCTAACTCTATAAACATTTTCTCTGGTGTAAAACTGGATCATTTCCAATGATTATTTCAGATGCTTTGGCTCTAATGACCTTTAGGTTGACTGTCCTAGAAAACAACTATCTTGCGTCTTTGCAAAATCCTTTTGAAGTTAATGAGAATCCATGTGCATAAAATTCCCTTTTCAAGATTAGATTCTAAATAACCAAGGAATTTGGATGGGTATCAAGGACAGTAAAGAAAAGGAGATTTAAAAATCTTCTCTAGACATTTCAATTTCCTTTATATTTCTTGAAGGAGACATATAATTCTTCATTTGTAGGATATGGCATGTGACTACTTGGTGGGTTTGAGTGGATACATGACTACATTTAAATAAATACTACATATGTTTATAATAGTCAATTCTGCCTATTGAACTGGTTAACACAACTGAATTATAGCTCTTTTACTTAAAAGAGTAATGATTACTTTAGGAATGGAGCTTATTTTGCAAATTATGTACAGCAAGATCTGCTATTATCAATAATGATCAGAACACTTAATTTTGAGCTTACTGTGCTAAAATAAAAATTACTTCCAAATTGTCAAAGTAACCAGATGGTTCACATTTAGAAGTACTTTTATAAGCATTACTTTGTCTTTTAAATGAAGACTGTCTTAAAATCTTTTTCTCTTATGCAGACAGCTTAAGCTATTTTTTATTCATTCCTGGAATAGTAACACATCATTATGTACAAGCATACAGAAATTACAAGGAGCTGAGAGGTGGGTCACTTTTTATAGGTATCTTACTCAGAAAATGAAATAGTTGTCTTCTGTTTCTGTCCTTCAGTACATAACTTACTTCTAGCTTGTTCAAAACAACTTGTACACTCATGTTTATTCTATTCTTGACTTCATAAAGATGACAGCTAAATTTTAAAGAGTGCACACAATTCCCCCTTTCAGCATAAGCTTGCTTCATTTCCCAGTGTTTCAGTGTGTTAAATATTTGGCCTATAGGGAGCTCCAGATATGGTGGCCAGAATACCAGTTTACTTGCTGCTGAGTGCTCAACAGATCCAGGCAGATCCAGTCTTTATCCCACCCTGGATCCTGAGCTGCATCTGAAGACATCCAAATAGGAACACTGGATATGCTAATGACAAAAGCATCTTTTCATTCTTTTGGATAAAGAATGAAAATTAAAGACTTGCTCTTCTTATAAATTTGCCCATTATTAGATCCTCATCGTTCTCCTAAATGATGAACTATAAATGAAATGCCTGGACATGTGAACAAAATAAACAGATAAAAAGTAAAGTAAAGATATTTTTTTAAATCTTAAATGTTTATATATATATAGTGGAGGCTTTATGCCTTTATTGAACATATGCTAGGTTCTGCAAAAGAAATTGGAATTTTTATCCTTAAAGACCAATTTTTAATCACATAATTTCCGTGGATATAAAGACATTTGCATAGTTACTGAAGCATATAGTTAATATTCCTGGGCTCATAATCCTTTAGCAGAAAGGTTCAACTCCCACAGCCTTCACACTAACAGAATACTGATTACTAGGGTTAATGATTATGCAGCAGAAACGCAATTTTCAGAAAAATAACAATTTTTAAGTAGGATAAGACTACTTCTATGTTGATTTTTGCTAGGTACCTCCCCCCCACCCCTTATATCTTCAGTTCTAAATTGAGTGAACATTAAATAAAAGTGGTTTTGAGACTTCTATGGCTTCAAAAACATTGGTTTAAAAACTAATCTCATTTCCCTCTTCCATCTGTTACTACATAGTAATCACAGAACAAAATCTTCTTTTCTCTTGAAGAATAGACACATTGGTAAGCCTATATATTGTGTGACTGTAATATATATTTCTGACAGGATGATCTATGGTATTTTGGGAATAACATGGCTGTAAGTATAGGAGGAAAATAATAAGGAGATCAGTTTTATAAATGATGAAGAAAGTACTTAGTAATAAAAACTGCAATTTCCATGAAGAAATCTACCCTATTAAAGAGACTGAATTTGATAGGAGTGACTTAAAAGCCAGTCTAGTTGTAGTATAATATTCTTTCTATATTTTTTTATATTCTGTCATCAGAATAATTTCCACTGGAAACCAAAAACAATGAAAAATATTGCTGCAGTATGAACTTCCATTCCATTTCAGGATTATTTCAGTGCATGATGATGTACTCAATGTCCCACAAATTCACACTTTCTGGTTATCTCTGACAGCTGGGAAGACAATCAAAAATAATCTGCTCTTTTCCACACTTGTAACAGAGCTATTATATTTGAGGGAAGATTATATCTGTCAGATGGTGGGGTGTCAGTGAATCAGAAATTATGACAGCTAAATGTGGATGCCTGCACAGATGTATCTGTGACTGAGCCAGGTTCTTAAGTTCTCACTGTTCACTGATCTCAGAGATGTTCCATGTCATTTCAGATGCTCACAGGGTGAATTAATTCTCCACATGGGATTATACATGGCAGAGGACCCACATGAGACCAGAATAGGCTGGAGCAGCAGAAGAAAATGTGGCATTTTAGGGAATTTCAAGAGGTTCTAGAGCCTGAATGGTGGCATCAGAAAAACACTATTTATAATAGAGTGACTCTTACACCTACTGACTTCCACAGGGTAAACTCAAGGGCAATATGTCCAGCTGAGGATAGCAACAGATCAGGCAGGGTTGCACTCTCAAAACCTGTAATATTAAACTAGAGAATTACAGAGGCATAGGAGAGAGATGGACTTCAAACAAAAAGCAGCCAGACTTCTATGCTATAGGATGTATCACACTCCCCTATTAGCCTGTATTAGTACTCCCACCAAGTCTACAGCATTGGCATAAATGGATCATTGGTGTAAACCTCCAGGAAGTTTCTTTTATCAGTGGAGTAATTCTGCAGGGTCTGTCAACTTCTCCAGCTAAATCTTTCTTGAATATGTGAGAAAGATACTTAGTTCACATATTGCTCATATTTACATGAGAACAAATGTGTCTAGATGTCTTAATCTGAAAGTGAATGCTGCAGTTCATGGCAGTCAGTGGCTTGGAAGAATAGAACAGCTCCCTCCATTTGCAGAAAATTTGGAAGATTTCTTTAGAGACATTTCTTGAACAGAGTGTCATAGCATCGTTCCTATAGGACAGATTCTAACTGAAAAGTAGTCCATGAGATGTTTCAGCAGAGGCAGACATGCCCTTTGAGGTTACTGTGTGTTAGAATGGATTTACCTTCTTTCCCTCCATCTCTCTCTCTTTATAATAACCAAATATTCCCATGCTGTATTCTATTCACAAATGCTAATCATGTTCACAAATTGCCTAATCATGTTAGAGTTTTTTAATACTACTATAATAATACAAACAGAAATTGGTTTTGCCCTTTCAGAGGTGTATTTTAGGAAATGAAACCTGAGGCATCTTTTTTCTACAACTATGTGATTCTAACCCTTAATTCCCAGTGATAATGCTTACAGAAAATTTCCTGGCACATTTGTGATTCATTTGTCTCAGAACTCATTTTTATTTAATTTTGACCTGTATTTTTTATTCCATGTATTCATGTAGTCAAAGACATTCATTCTACTTTCTCTTCTGAATTCTCTCAGGTATTTTAATATTAATGATGTAATTCACATGTATATTTTATTGGACAGGGACTTGAAAGTTAGATTCCTATGTTAAATTTCTCTTTAAGGAAAAATTAGATGATAGCTATTTACCTAAAAAAAAAAAAACTGTGTAGAAACTCTGGTATTATATAGCCAATATGCAGGATACATAAGCATTTGAAAAATAAAAATGAGAATTAAACAGAAAGCCTATTAAGAAGTTCCAGAAAGGCTCAGATCTGGGTCTGAATGGGTATAAATAATTGCTCTGGAGTTTGAGGTTTCTATATAATAAGAAACTGAAAAAAAAAAGAAAAGACTTTTATTTTTAGCTACAGAATCTATGATATGATAATATCATGATTACTAAAAATCAAATACAGCAAATATCTCCAGGCCAAATTCAACAAATCTCCATCTGATTTCTGCATTGTGGAAGCTCATGTTGAATTCAGTGTGTTGATGGGCTTTAGAGGTGGAGTGAGTTTGCTCAACCTTGTGTCAGTTTCCACAGTGTGAGAGTCTGAGTTTTATTTAATCTGTCTAGTAGCTATCACAAATCAGAATAAATGGACAAGCACAGGATCCATATATCATATCTAATCCATGCTTTAATTATTTAAAGTCTGATTATATTTTAAACAACAAAATGAAACAGTCTCTTCTATTAATATGTTGGAAACCATTGGCTTGATCAATTACCTACAATTCTGTTATTTTCTCTGAGATTTTTAGTCTAAATTAACTTATTTTTTCTTTTTCATCTACTTTATATAATTCCTTAAGTAGATTGCATTAATAACACTTGATCATCACCATAATAACTGGGACAGAGGGTAGAAGTGAAGGAGTATGTTAATTATTGTTCAAGTTTCAAATATAACTTATTGGTGCTCATATGAATAATTTTTTACAAATGCAGAACATCAAGTAGTGAGATCTATTGTTTTCCTGCAACTGCAGAAAATAAGAGTATTTGACTTTGCTCAGAGTTTAAATGCTACAAGATATGTCCATTGGTAGAAAAGAAATACCATCCCTGAACACTTTTTTCTCTTCCTCTTTCTCTGAAAGACTATATTTATTTCATATTTGTATCTTTTTCTCTAGAGAAAACATGTAGAATTTAGCTGGGAGATTATTAGTAGAGAACCACTTTTTTCATTAGCACAAAAATATTATTGTTAAATAATTTTTAGCTTTAAGGAAAAAGAGCTAGATGTGGATTGAAGGTCAGGCAGAAAAAAAGGCCACATCTAGACAAGTCCTGAATCTGTGAATGTTCACAGAATTTTATCTTTTTTGTACTTAAAAACAACTTTCTAAACAACTTTCTAAACAATCTCTCCTAAACTTTTTAGCTCTAGAAACCTAGAATAATACTCAAAATCTATAAGTTTAGAAAAGACAGAGTTGGCATGTTTGACAAAATCATTGTCTAATTTTATATATCTTGCATTGACACTCAGAATTGTTCATTAAATATCCATTTCCCTGCTAAAATTCCTTCTGTAAAGAGCTATTAAAAATTAGTGCAGTCTAATTTTTGTCTATAACTTACTGGAAAAAGGATATATTCTTTAAAAAAAATAAGGAAAGACACACAATTTCATACTGATTTATTTTTCTGTCATTTAAGTAGCATTCAGCATTTCATTTTCTTGTGGATGAGTTTGTAGATTGGTGTTCCCTGTCATTATTTATTGGCAGCCCAGGTAAGGGAACCATAAATATCTGTCTTTATACTTGTAAGGTCACCATTCACTCTGGTGTCACAATGAAAAATAAGCACAGAAACCATGTTGCAGTTCTTCTGATTTATATTGATGCATTTCTATTTCTACTACAGAAGGTTTCTACAGCAGACATCCACTGAGAAAATGTCACACTTACTCTGGTATGCTTCAGTACCTGGAATGTTAACACAGCAGTCTGGGTCCAGTTATTATCCCAGAAATGGAGATCACCAGCATAAGTTCTTAATCAAGACGCAGAAGAGAGTCACATGTATTGACATTTTTTGATACATTTAGATCAAAATGGGAGTTTATGTGCATCACATAAGGTGATGGATTTTTCCGTGGAACGTATTCCTATGGACACATGAATTAAAATTTCTCTGCCTAGTGAGTGCAGAACAAGTCTTTTGAATTTGTTGCCATCATTGACAGCTGACTTGAATAGCCTTTAAAAATCAATAACATTTTGCAACTGTCTTTTGATTTGCAGAGAGATGAGGTGCTTGTTTGTTTCTTGTCACTGACATGACTAATGTTTTTAAAATAGAAGATAACTTCTCAGCTGCATGGAGTTGCCTCAGAGCATCTGCATGGAGCAAATCTGGTTTTCTCTCTCCTGTTTCTTGAGTCAGCCTGGGATTTTTGTTTGAAGTAATAGCGCAGCTTCAGAACTGCTCTAAGCTACCCCTGGCTGTAAACAGCTGCCAGGGAGAGTGTAAAAGTAGTGAACTAAATTTCACTTCTCTGCCTCATGTTTTTCATCCATTAGCAAAACAAAGACCTAGCCTACTAAACCTACTCATGACTTGAGTCTTATTATATGGAAAGAAGTAGAGTTTTTCTACAAATAATATGAAAAAAACTTTACTGATGATTTGTGGTATTTTTCTGGCATGATATACAAACAGAATGCTTCATCCTCACTCCGCCTGAGGTTTGGCATGCTGATGGAACTGTGTTTCATGCTAAAAGCTCCACTTTGAATTGCTATAGTCTAAAAAATTACTTTCTTTGGATGAGCTTATGAATACTTGAATAAATATTCATCTATCAAGTGTGATTTCAATTTCTCAGATGAAATTTTTGAAAAATGGGCTTGAATTCCTGGTAGATATTCACAGAAATATAATATTAGTATAAATAAAATTAAATGTACATTTTGTTCCACAATTAAAGATACAAATATAAAATTCATCTAAAGACTATTAAAATGACAAAAAAATCTAAATAGATAAAACTAAAAATCTATGTGTTACCAAGTAAGTTAATGTGTAAAGTAGCCTTCACTCAATACTCAAGGAGAGGATTCACAACAATTTCTGAAGTGCAAAGGGACTATGAAAACAAATTATTGTACTTCCATAATGTGCACCATTATGGCACATCATTGCTGCTGGGAATAATTGATAAAGAAAAAGAAGGACAATGACTGCTTTTTCCTCTAAAGTGCAAGCTCCTAACCTAGTTGAAATATGGCAAATTTAACAAGAATTAAGGTGAAAATATTGTAAGAAATACTCTATGGTCAGGTTGACAATTCTCAAACTGAAGGGTGACAAGCTTGAAAACTGTTTTAAAACATTTCAGTAGCAGTAATATCTTTTTCATAAAACACATATTATAGAGCTAGAAATGAACACAAAGCAGCAATTTAAAGTTCTGAAACTAGTTATCTCAGTCGCTAAATGCATTAGTCTC
This sequence comes from Taeniopygia guttata, assembly GCF_048771995.1. NCBI lineage: Eukaryota > Metazoa > Chordata > Aves > Passeriformes > Estrildidae > Taeniopygia > Taeniopygia guttata. The sequence continues at coordinate 39,938,729 of NC_133025.1, read as the reverse complement.
AACATCTTACTAAATTCTACTATAATCTGTTATGACTATGGCTAAGACTGCCAACTTAGGGGAAACTATTATCCTATTCTGAAGGGATTGGTCTAGTGCAGTGCAATTTGGAGTTAGAAAAAACACACTTGTTTTATAGTTCAGAAGCTAGTGAGCTGTTTCACTTGAAATAAGGATAATTCCTCCATATTTAGTCAATCTCTCAAATTAGATAAAGTTTATATTTGCATTAATTTGGAGTGACTCATATGCCACTTTGTCCTTCTTACAGATTGCCTGTATCAAAATAAAACACAGAAAAGTCTTTGTTTCCGTCTAAGAGACAGAAAACATCCCTAGGATAGTCTGATTCCAGGGCAATCTGATTCCATTCTGATCTGAATCTATGACATTTTATTTGTGGCCTCTCATTTTGAAGAAGAAAACCAATGCCAAAATTAAGCTTTGAGTTTCCTTTTTTATATTCATAAACAGGAATTAATTAATTATTAATATAAATAGGAAGCTCAATAATCTGCCATTATATTTTAATTACTGTAATAAATTCTTTTGAGTGTTAGACCTTGCTTAGATCACATCTGGTGCCTCACTGTCCCTTTTGAGAGAGTCTGACTCAGAGCAACTTTCCCTTACCAAGTTTACACCTGAAATACACAGTGGTGAAACCATTCCCTTGAACATGGTGGATATCTCACGACACTTAAGGAGATTTTCTGTTTTGTTCCAGGAGAGACAGTAATTTCTTGAAGGACTGGTTTTTCCCCATTTCTGTTACACCACCAGTCCTTGTCAAGTATAGAGCTCCAAGAAGAGAATAAATCTTGAGAAGTCTATGAGAATAACTTTCAGAATTCTGAGGCATCAGTAAATTTGCAATTATATGTCTGCTGTGTGCTGTTTAACAGTCACTCCTCATTCAGGCATACATGCAAGTACTTCTGAATGTCACTCCTCACTCCAGAAAGAGGAGGCTGCATTTTCCAAAATACTCTGGGTTCAGAAAGTCTTCTGAGTATAATGAAAATATTGAAGAAAATGTAGGCTGCTGAACACTCTAAGACCTTCAAAATCTATTTAGATTTTTAATCATATTTTCCAATTCTAGTAAAAACAATTAAAAATAAAACTGTGAGAAAAGTACTTACATTTCAATTTCTCCTGTGAATAAGCATTATTTCTTTGTAGTACTCTAACTATTTGCTTGTATTACTTAGTCAAGGTCTCGAGCATGCCTGAAGTGTTCCAGGTAAATTGCCATTTACAAAAAAAAAAAAGAAAAAAGTTGGTTGGTTTGTTTAATACCAGTTAGAGAACATGCCTAAAATTTCCCATGCTAAAAGAAATACAGAACAAGCTCCAGGTATCTGGAGGAATATTTGCTTCTTTCTCCTTTTTTTCTGCTTTAATCAAGAGAAAAAGAATACAAAGGATTTCTATTAATGTGTGAGTAGTGACCAGACTGTAAAGAAAGTGGGAAAGTGACTTTCTCTTTAGTTTAGACTGTCAGATCAGAAACTTGTAGGTCTTAAGCGCAGAGGATATAAACTCCAGCTATGAAAGTCTTATTACTCTGATATATTTTTACAATTTGCATTAATCATTTCATGAAATAACAGCAATGGAGAGGCTATTACTTTTTTGCAAGAAAAAGTATAATGCCTCTTGTAGGGAGCAAAAACACTAGAAGAGGTCATAAAGCTCAAACTTCTAAGAAATAACCAGAAAAAGAAATTTTTCATACAGTTTTATTTCATGTCATAGGAACTGGGTTATCTGTTATGATTTGCAAAGCAGCTTAAATTTTATTAGAAGAGTAGTACATTTTTTTAATGTAAAGAAAACTCTTCTCAAACCTCAATATTTATTTACTGTTAGAATTAAAATAGGAGGCTCATGGGACATTTCCAAAGCTTCTAACAATGTCATCTGCTTACTTTATATTACTTTTTGCTTTCTTACTTGGTGATTTCTGTCTAAAATTTTATATAATCTCTTTGCAGAAAGGGATGGTGGAAAACAAATCAAATCTAGCCTTCTAGTTGGCTTAATGACTATTTAAATATTTCACCTTTCTACATCTTCTATGCCCAGTGCCACATGCACATCTCCTCCCACCCTACCATCAGTTAAACACCACTACCACCATCAGCAAGAAGTCGGTGGATGCATGCTGCAATCTAGAGAACACTTAATCCCATGTCAATGCTTACTCACGCGAGCATTTCTAATGAATCATGGGCAGCGCATGAATGTATAATGCCAGATATTTGCTTAATTATTTTAGGGTCAAGGTGTTATGCAAAGATACTCATGAATTTCAAACAGGTTTTGGGACTTAAGATGCCACTTTTAATTTAAATGTTCTATTTCTGTTTAATTTCTTCCTTTCTCCCTTTTAGCCCCTTTTGTCACCCAAAATTCTGTTAAACAGCAAAAAGTTCATAGCAAAAAATAAAGATGAAACTTGCTGACAGAGAGGCTCATTACGAATTGCATTTACCAAAATGTATGTAGTGGTTTTACTAAATAATGACATTTTCCATATTCATACATCATCCAGAATAAAATATCTAGGAAGAATATACAAATGCTGAGTAAGTATGCAAGGATACAAGAACTGATTTCCTCATTTGCTTTTATGACAAGGTAACCCACATAGTTGATCAAGGGAAACTGGTTGATGTAAAGTTTTGGATTTCAGTAAAACTTTTGACACTTTTGAGTGTCAACAGTTGACACTTTTGAGTGTCTCTCACAGGATCCTTCTGGAAAAAATATCCAACACACAGCTGGATAAACACATCATGTGATGGGATAGCAACTGGCTCACAGATCAGGCACAAAGAGTTACAGTGAAAGAAGTGACATTGGACTGGGGTCCTGTCATTAGTGGGAATCCACAGGGCTCCATTCTTGACCTTGTGTTCTTCAACGTTACTCAATTACTCAAAATGAAGGACTGGAGGGGATACTAAATGAGTTTGCAGATGATACAAAAGACACAAAACAAATGATACCTGTTGACACCCTGGAAGGCAGGGAGGCCCCGCAGAGAGGCCTTGACAAATCAGGGAGATAGATGGGCAATGACCAATCATATGAAGTTCAACAAGGGGAAGTGCTGGATGTCTCACATGGGATGGGGAACCCTGCATGTATGGACAGACCAGGGAATGAGATGCTGAAAAGCAGACCTGTGGGAAGGGACCTGGGGGTCCTGGTAGATGGCAAGATGACCTTCAGTCAGCAGTACCTCAACAGCCAGAAGGGCCAGCCCTGCCCTGGGAGACATCAGGCACAACATCACCAACCAGGTAAGGGAGAAGATTGTCCCACTGTGCTCTGCATTGGAGTGGCCTCACCTCGAGTGCTGGGGGCAATTTTGGGTGCCACAATCTAAGAAATATCTTAAAACCATTAGAGAGTTTCCAGAGGACAGCAATGAGGATGGTAAAGGACCGTGAGGGGAAGCTGTATGAGGGGCAGCTGAGGTAACTTGAGGCCTGTTAAGCCTGGAGAAAAGGAAGCTGAGAAGAGCCCTCATTGCAGTCTACAACTTCCCTGTGAAGGGAAGTGGAAGGGAGTCACTGATGTTTTCTCTGCGGTGACCACTGACAAAACCCAAGGGAATGGCCTGAAGTTGTGTCAGGGTGGTTTAAGTTGGATATTAGGAAAAGATTTTTCACCCAGAGGATGATTGGGCACTGGAACAGTCTCCCCAGGAGGGTGGTCACAGCACCAAACCTGATAGAATTCCAGAAGGGCTTGGACTGTGCTCTCAGGCACATGGTGTGACTCTTAGGGATGGTGCTGTGCATGGCAGTTGGACGCAATAATCCTTGTAGGTCACTTCTAACTCTGCATATTCTGTAATTCTGTACAGGTGGAATGGGGGAAAAGCAGTCTTCTGTAGATTTTTTTTGAGTGTAGATACCAGTAACTGTGTCTTAGAGTACCTGCAGTAGCTTCCAAAAAGGGGTGAAGAAAAATGATGTGGAGAATCTGCAGTGCTGACTCTGGTGCATTTTAATCCAAAGTCTGTTGGCACTAACAGAAAAAAATTCATCCAGATGCTAATGGTTTGGCATAGGACTCACATTATCATACATCTCAAGCCAGACATGGACAAAACCTCTGCAAAGCATAGTTCTGAGACCCTAAAAATAAACATTTTCTACGTACCCTTTCTGATTCTCAAATACCAAGATCAAGCTTTCCTGTTCAAAGCAAGAACTTGCCTGTTCTTTGTGCCTCTTCTGTGTTTGTCTTTTCTTTACGTAGTTTGAGAAGGAGTTTCAGGACTGCTTCTTCAGAGAAGATGACATTCCTTCTATTCCTCTCTATTCCTCTCTATTCCTCTCTATTCCTCTCTATTTCATATTTGAACACAGTTTGAAATTAAAGTCTAATGAAGTATCTTTAATCAATATTACCTGTCAAAAATGTGGTGGTATAACCATAGTCTTTATTACTGTGATTTATGATCCCTGAATTTTATGCCATTTAAAGTAAAAATATGAGTCAAACACACATGTGTTTGCAGACATGTACGTTTCTATGTCTTACATGTATTGTTAAAAAGACATTTTGAATTAGATTGTTAATAGCACATGGTGTAAATATGAAGAATTATCTTGTAAAAAACATACATGCCAATAATGCTGTATGATTTATAGTAGCTGATAGTATTGCCCTCTCTGATTAAGAAAAATTTCCCTATGGCCAGGGTAATTTCAGATTTGTAGTCTTTCCAACATACTTTTTTTCTGTTTAATTTTCAGAGGCTGCTGAGGTTAAACAAATTTCCTTCTATGTTCTTTTAGGAAAAAGCAGGAGGGAGGATGGGGCTAATGATTTGATATCTTCTTAAACAAAGACAGAAACCTCTAATGAATGTATTACATAAAATTAAGTCTATTTTTGTCTTCAAAGTATTAAACTAGTTGTCATAAATTTAGCAAAATTTAAACTCCAAACTGCAGTTGAATATAAGGGCAAGTAACAAGATGAGTTATTTGTTTCTGTTGGGCTTATTATGACCACTTGACCTAATTATTTTGACATTCTACAGTAACACTTAGGAATAAAAATAGATTGACAAAAGATGTAATTTTTTCCCCTCAGGGATAAAAATGCAAGGTAACACTTTTCTAAAATGGAATCAAAATAAGCTATATTTGAAAACTATAATGTAAATATTTTAATTGAAATTTCTTATCACAGATTGAGTAAAGATCTTTTCTGAAAGATGAGAAAAGAAAATGTAGGGCTTTCTGAACAAAAAAAGAGATTAAACCTAAACTCTACACTTTGATTATTTTCATATCAGATTGATGCTATATAGATCAAATGAGCTGAGTCTATAAAGCAAAATGGAGAATATGGATTCAGAAAATTATCATAATAATACTGTTACCATAAAAAATAAACATAGGCATCTTCCTTCTTTAATTAAAGTTATAGACAGACATGTACAAGTAGAGGGTGAGTGATAGGAAAGACCTTTTATTTTACCAGCAACATGCTGTCAAATTTTCAACAGATGCCACAGGTTTGGAACATCCCAAGTCCAATCTTCAAATAAGTTTACAGATATGAACTGCTTGGGTGCTGTGATGAAGGCAAGGACCTTAGTAGGCAGCCAGCATCTTTGTTGCATTTACATAGAAATATAGACATACAGACTCCAAATTAGTCTCATTTTGCAAGGAAAAAAATGCATTTTTGAAAATGTTCTGCTTACTTTGTTGGGAAGGAAGAAAATTAACTACTTAAAACACAGTGCTTCCAGGAAAAACTAAAGGAAAGCGGGTTTTTAAAACTATGGACATTTTCTTTAAAGTTATAGACATTCTTTCTTCCGGAAAAGACACATTTAGGGATAGTTTCCTGTTCAGAAAGTGAGATGAAAGTACTTTTTAAAAAAATATGTATTTAATATTTGTCATTCTGATATCATTCTACTACTATCCATTTTCTCAAGATACAAGTTTTGAAGATTGTTCTCAATTTCCTAAATTAATCCCTCTAATGTAGCATAGGACTCCCATCACACATCTCATGAACTTGACCAAAAGTTGAGGCTAAATACAAATTCCTCAATTTAAAGAAAATACAAAAAAAATCAAAAAGAGGAAAATATTGTTGATCCTTATATGAACATTGCACTTGTGGATCTGGAATGATGAGAGGTCAGAAATAGCATCATCTGTGACCCATCCTTGCCTCTAGCTAACTAGTGTAAGGAACCCTTGAACGGCAGCAGCAGACCAAAACCACTGAAACTGCCAAACTCACAAAGATAAAGGCTGGCAGTGAGTTTTATACCCTTTTGACTCCACTGGATTACTTCCAGAAGCACATACAAAGTCTTTCAGATGCTTTTGTCCAAATATATCCATCTCTGAGGACACTGCTTTCTTTTCTTCTTGCTTTGTTGCATAAAAGGGCAGCACCATGAGGAAATGGCCTTGCCAAACAACAGTGTACAAAATCCTGACAAAACCTCTAATCTAAGCTTTTAGGATCTCAGTGATTTATCTGTTCTCAAAACCAGCAGGTCAGAACCCAGACCTTTAACAGTCTCTGCTTCCTCCATGGCTGCCAGGGACACCAGACTTTCTCTTCCTCTGTGACTGCTAGTCATTCATGGCTGAAACCTTAAAAAACAGGCAGTGAATTAGATCACTGCTAGTAAGGTCAGAAATCTCCTGAAAGTCAGATAAATTGAGTAATACAGCTGATTAGCATCAAAAAGAAATATTGACATCTTGCTCACAGGCAGCAGAGGGTGATGATCCTTTGTCACAAATTTATTTTCAGTAAGAAGAATATTATATATTCAGGGGTTAAGATATTCATTTATTTTGACAAGCTCAACTTTTTCTCCTGTAGTTTTTTCAAGGCAGTGATAAGAAAATCTGCTTAATTCAATCCAGAGAAGTCTTTAAAAGGGATTTTATTTTTACATGCTTGATATAAAGTCACCAAAATTCTTTTTAGTGTGAAAGATAAAGCAAATATTTTATGAAAGTTTCTACAAATCAAATGCAGGTTTTCAAATTATGTCACAGTTTTAAGAGTCAGCTCATGCTCTGCTTTTTCCAGTTTAGCCCAACTGCTTCTGTAAATATCTAGTAACATATAGAAAAGTGAAAATCTCAAGTACAGCTATGCAATTAGAACAGTTTGGTGGTGTGATTGCCCTCCCCTTCTCCTTAAGATCCTGCATGCCATCACCTCCCCTTGAGTAGGGATGCCTCTCAAGGTTATTCATTGAGGTTGAGAAATTCCTTGCTGAAGCAGATTGTCACCTAAAGTAAAAACCATAATTTTTTCAACAGAATTGTTACAGTGATAAACTATTCTACATTCATCTTTTTACAGGTTAAATATAAAGGACTGATCCTTTTCCAAGATGAATCTTCCATCATGAACTACCAGTCCTGCCATTTTCTGTACACATGAATCCAAGATTTGAGCTTGGGAATTTCATACATTGAATGATTTAAGGTTTACAGTCTTAGAGTAGAATCTCTCCCATCATGTCCTCTAGTTCATACACTGCTTCCCTGGGATGAGCAGCATCTGCTGAAGGCATTTTATTATACAGCAATCCCCCAACTGCCTTCCCATGTTTCTGCTTGCTATTGATAATTTTCTCATTATTTGCTGCAGCAAAAGCCAAGGAAAAAAGATTATTTTATTAACATCTAATCCAGAAAAACTTCTAAGCACTGTCACTTTCACTAAGGAAGATGCAAACTGCATATATAGGCATGATGTAATTTGTGCTTTTTTGGAAGTATCTTTCCATTGTTTTTCTTTGAATTTCAACATTCCATAAATGTATAATCTGTATCATTACCTGTATACATAGTAAATGCCATTGTTTTTGCGTTAATTTCTACTGACTTCTTAGAACAATTCATCCACTCAGATATGAAGGCTTATTTTAAACAAAAATCCAGATGAAAGCAGCGAGGATTAGGTGCACAATGGTGGCAAAACACTTTCATTTTCTATAGAAGGTCCAAGTAATTTTTTGGTTTTCATTTGCACAATTTTTCCATGGGCTAAGCTTTTTAAAATTGGATCTCATTTCTGAAACAAACAATAAACTGACAAATATACTCAAAGAAACCAACATCAACAACAACAAAAATGCATCAAAAGATGTGAACCAAACCTCAGCCAGATAACTTTCTTGGAAAAAATTCAGAGGGAGCTCTTACAGATTTTTCATTGGAAATCAATATAGATGCATTATTGCATTTTCCTGCAGATAATTTTTAAGTGTCAACAGCTGCCAAGTCTCAAACTTATTATGAACATAGAAATCAACATGAGAGACAGAAAAAAGACTTCTGGTAGAACAGATGGTTTGTTATTTCATCATTGATCTGCAAATGCAGGATTTTAGAGAAGCAATTTTAAATTTACATCAGGAATTCAATAAGCCTAATATAAATTCACATTTTTAAATCCTATAAACTACTGAAGAATTAATAGAAAAGTTCCTATTTTGTCATTAAACCTTTACTTCCTTGGATACAATATTTGCATTGTGTATTACATCAAAATTAGTCCAATGGATATTTCAAATAAATTTTGCAGTATGTTGTGCTTTTTAAGCTCTTGTCATTGCTAAACATTCAAGAAATTATTCTTTACTAAAATACCATGTTAATCAGAAAAGGAGGCACAAAGAATTGTACAACATCCTTTAGAAATTCTGAAGCAGTCTTGCATGTCTGATGGACTGAATGCTGAGCACAGAATTTGCATAAGACCTGTCAAACTGGATAGGAAAAGCACACTTTTTTTTCTTTAATTACAAGAAGCTAGGCAGTGAAGCACCAGCACTACTCAGATCTTACATTTCTTCCCATTGCTATCATACTAAAGGAGCATAACAAAAAAATATATATGTGTATCTAAACAGCTAAAGACTAAGTAAGTACAGATTACATCAGATAAGGTGCTATCACATTATTTCTTCCACTCTACAGAGGGAGGAAAAAGACAGCTGCAACTTTACATATTAGCAATGCTGCTGAATTCTAAGTATTTCTGTAAAGCATATTGGAAGGATAAAGTATTTTAATATAGCTACTGATGATATCCCTGCTACTATAGTAAAAAGGGCACTTTCTAGCAACAAGGGATGTAGAGAAGATCTTTCACTTTTTTTTTTTCCAACTAGAGCTCTCTAATTCCATCATCCCTGCAAAATTCTGCAAAGTATATTTGACCTAAAGGAAGCATTTGCTAAAAGTTATACAAAAGCAAGATAGCACAGTGAGATATTAACATATATCTCACTGGAAGATATATGTTAATATAATAGTATTTATTTAAAAGGTAGCATTTATTGCCTAATGTGGACGGCCATCAACTTTCCACAAACCTGAATAATATGGAGCTGGCCTAAGGACTAAACCTAGAACATATGTAACATCTATAGTAGTATATTAAGCAGCGATGGGTACCATTGCCATGCACTGGAATTACATCACTGAATTAAACTGTTAAAATGGCTCCTGGCATGCCTTTGTTCCCCAAATTGCAATGTGCAAAACAATCCCTGGAAAAGCTGGCCAGTAATTGTGAAGCAGAGACCATTAGCAATAGAAAATTTTATGTGGCTACTGGAAAGAGCTGTTTGGAAATTTTCTGTTCTGTGTGTGTTTGCAAAAACCTGTTTTGGTGATGCAGGATTGTTTATATCAGCAACAGTCATGCCAGGCTTAGTTTGGCTCCTGCAGAGGCACTTGGGTTTCTGCTTTACTTTACCCACATTTGGAAGAAGTGACTCAATTAAAGCAAGACTGGCCTTGCCAGCATGGTGTTTCAGCTGATATATATCACTACACCAGAATGCCTTCTGGGAAGTGCCACTACACTCCTGCCCTAATGGACACAAAAGATCAGTGTGAAAGACTGATTCCCTGGGAAGCTGGCCTGGCTATACAACTCAGAGAGTCCTATTGGGATGATCCTCTGCTGGAAAACTCTGCCACAGCAGGCTTAGATCCAGGACCCAAGGTGTTAAAGGGACAGTCTTTAAGTGATGCCAGTTTATTCCTTGCTGCACTTTCCTGCTGAAGATCCATGTGTCCCAAAACCATTGGAAGCACTACAGCTGCCCACACACAGCTCTGAACCTCCATTAAACTGGGGTGGTTTGGGCCCTTTCTGGGCAGCCAACTGCATCATTAAACCATTGAATATGTTTCTCAATTGAATGTTTCAATTATATGAATACATAAAAAAAAAAAAAACAAAAAAAACCAAAAACCTTTGCCATTTGCTCCCCTACTTTCTGAGCTTAAGTTTAACTAATATGATGAAAAAAATCTGTGACAATTTTTTCATTATTGCGTGGTTGCTTAATAAAAGATACCATGACCAGTGCTGAGTGGACTTCTTTTCTTTTCACCTGAGAAGTTCAAAGCAGATTCAGAAGGAGATGGAGAAATAATGACTAATATTATAATACACAGTATTTGCAATTTCTATGAGATAACCTACCAGGAAAACATTAATGAAATATTTTCTAGGTTTATCAGAGAATGTCATGACACAAAGTGTCTTAGAATGCCATTGATGCAACAATTAAATTTCTTTCTTCAGCTTTGAGAAGAAATCAAATTAATAGATGTTATGACCTCATTCAGATAACCAGCAAATATCTTAGATACTGAAATGTCTGAAAGTGTTTACCTTTTCTAGCTAGACAATTAAAATGGATAAATTCCATCAGGAATTTAAGAGATGGATGTAGTTAATGGAGAAATCTATAGGCCCTGCGTATGTATTCAGAGGTCCCAAATATAGTGCCTGCCTTTTTTTATGGTGATTTGATCACAGAAATGCTAAGAAAAGAAGTGACCATATGAATGTGTGAACTTAAATGAAAAATTGTCTATTGTCAGCAAATAAATAATTCCAGACCAGGAATGCCCTAACATTAATCAATTTTGTTAGGTTCTGTCTACACCTGTTCATAGTTATTTGCTACTAAAGTAGTCAGCCATAATTTGCAATTGATTATAAATCTGGTCTGACAATTTGTACAAGTTGTTTCTCCTCTCAAAATCATAATAATATTGGACTGCATGGAGGTTTTCAACAAAGGAAGACAAAGGAACCATCTTTAGGTAGGGATTTTTTTCCCCCTGTCATATTAAAACATTTTTTGAGAAAAGAAAATGAGGTTTTGCTGTAAAGAAAATACTTTTACTAGCCTCTACCTATGCAGAGCAAGATATTTTTGGATATTTATGCATTTTTTAATTTAAAATTCGGCTCACTGTATTTGCCTTGCAGGCTACATGAAACTGGGATGCTGGCAAGCTGCAGTAGACTATTCAAATGATCTCTGCACCCCTTTCTCTGCCCTTGCAAAGGATTTATGGAGGAGAGCTTCCAAACCAGTGATGTAGAACTGTGAGTATTTGATGCATCTCTTTGCTGGATTTAGGACAAGAAGTTTCCAGCTGTACAAGTTGGAAGAAAACATATGGAGAAACAAAGAAATAATAGCAATCATTGGAGGAAGAAAAACAGCATATACATCCTCATTAATCTTATCCACACAGCTGTTTTGTCAACATTTGCACTTTACACAGAAGATGTCTGAGTTGTGCACTCATTCTCGATTAAGGACAATTGTTTGGTCTTTTTTGTTACTGAATGTCTTTAGTTTGAAAAAGAGAGAAAAATAAATTCTAAAAAATTATTAGTGATTAAAGAAAAAAATTATTTTCCAGGCTTATTATATGCATAGAGCCAATATTATGAGTCCTTTCAATGTCACAATGTACTTTCATGTCTTTACCAGAAGTTTACTGAACTTCTTGTCTATATTCTTGAGTGTCTAAGTGAAAGGAAATATTTTCAGTCTTCAGTCAGTATGGCCATAAGAGGTATGTTTGAAGGACTTTTCCAAGCTTAGTTCATCAGGCTATTTAACAATTAAAGGACATTTTGGTGGATGTTTTGTGGAGGTTATTTCCATTTCAGATTAAAATACATGAATGTAAATCAGTTATCTGACAATGGTTTTATTTTGGAATAAAAGGTTGACACAACACAGAAATGCAGTTTTCTGTGGCATATTGTGCAGTATACGGATTGTGAAGAAGCTAGCCAAAGTAGTGTGTCCTTAAAAGTCGCTTATATCTCTACTCAGTGATTTTGTACAAGATCCTTTATACTGTAATAAGGCTTCACATGTGGAAGAGATCATGAGAAATTTTAACGGGATTCTTTTCTTAAGTATATAAACTTGATCAAATTCTTGACAATGACAGACCTATCAAAGGGCTACGGCCTCCAGCTGGGCAGCATATCCCAGCCAGCCCCACAGCAGACTGATCCTTAGGCAATTTCCTTGGATGCCAATACAAGCAATGTTAGAGCCAGTTCTTTCCATGGTGCAGCCAGCCAAACATCCAGATGTTTTTGCTAGAAAAATGTGTATCACAGAAGAGCACCTGGATTTTGCAGCTGTAATGTTCCATGTTTAGTTTGCAGTTAAACCTTCTCAAAGTATCTGGGATGAATACTGGGAGTAAAAAAGACAAAAGAGGTTAATTTGGAGCAGCAGCAGAAAGCAAATGTAGGACTATAAGAGCAAAGTATTTTCCATGTGGCAGAACCTTTATATTCTTATCCTTGTGTCCTCCTCTCCCATGATCTCCCATTCCTTTACATATACCAGCAAACCATGAATTCAAATTCACCTCTTTTTTTTTTTTTTTTTTTTTTTTTTTTTGTTTTACTGACAAGTCATACCTAATTGAGGGGAATTACTTTCTTAGAGTACCTATCAACAGAATAGAAACCTCAAAGTATCCGGCTATAATGACAAAGGTACATTTTCTAGGTGAGGTCCGACTTCATAATGAGCACAGTGTTCAATGTAGCAGTTTGAAAAACACAATGTGAATGTGTGCCTGCTGGAAAATTGTACTGAAATTCTTTAACATAGCAACATCATTTGTTAGAAGTTCAACTCTGGGAAAACCTATATCCATGATGGTACAATATTTGAAAAAATAAACTAGTTCTTTGATGACCTTCTGCAACTGAGCATTCTTTTTGTTTCTCTATAAAATACTGTGCATTTTTTACAAACCTTCTTGTCATAAGGTTTCAGTGTAAAAGTTTTTTTATGGATTTAGGTCCTATTAAAATAATTTTTAAATTATCTCATAAATCCAAGGATGAAGCTACTAGAAGATGCCACTTTTCCTCTCACCTTTCCAGTCTTAGAAATAGAAATATTATGAAAAAAAAAGAGCAATTACATAAGATGTCATTGAACTTTCTCAGCAACAGTTCCTAGAAAAATTACATCAGTTTAATGTAAGCTGGAAGAAGATGAATTAATGAATGTTCTCTGAGTTATATCCTGTCACATTCAAACATTTTTCCTTACTTTCACAAAGTTCCAGGATATTGAGCAGATATTAGAGACAGCAGAATGTGTTACAATGTGACTGGAATTATTAAAATACACTTTACATTTGTGATCTACTGCAACTGAAATTAAGTCACTGAGGATGTCAGAGACGTAGAAAGTGCTTGGATTTTCTGATAAGTCACTACTCACAGCTGCTGCCTTTTGCTATAGAGGTATAAATTGGTTTCTTCTGCTAAATCAAAGCTCTTCAATGACATATGCATGTATAGTGCACTAGCAGGATGTTCAGAAATACCTAAGTCTATTACTTGCCTAATGGTTTTTTGTATAACAGAATCTGAAAATTAAAAATATCCCTCTAAAATAATAGAAATCTTTGTCATCTAAATTCAGGATAAAAACTAAAAATAAAACTTTTATGAGCAAAGGGATTCCCAGGAAAATTTGGGTTTGAAATAACATAAAGAGAAATATTTTGGCTTGGTTCCCACCCAAAATTCCTGCCAGTTATACTTATGGCAAGTAAAATTGCTAAATGCCTCATTGGCAGAAAAAAGTACTCCTGGTCCCTATTAGCTCACTACCTCTTTGCAATTCATTTTCATTTTCATGACCAAAGGAAAAAAAACAAATGCTTCAAAATTGCAGACTTCAAACACCAATTTTATTAACATTTCCCATTGAAAAGTATTCCAACAGAAATTTTCCAATTAGTTTTTTTCTTGGAATAATAAATATCAGTCAAATACTTTTGATTTAACATTAATTTAACCAGAATAATATACATCATAGCATCGAAATTGCACTCTTTCACATTTCAAACTTTGTCTTATATAAAAGATGAAGGAATACAATAAATAATGTAGTTTCTGGTATACAAGAATTTAAAGATTCTTGACAAAGATGGTTAGGCTGAACTTCATAACTTTCTATACAAATATAATTTCCTTTTTACAAATGGGGAAATAAATTCATGGACTCCCCGGGGACCACAAATGCACCACAACAATGAGGGTTGCTCAGTTCAGCATGATCACACACAAATTCTGCACAAGATGATCTTTTAACCTAAGCTTTCCTTGATTTTGGCCTCTTGTGTTATCTAGTATATAGTTCATCTTTGTTTTGGCAGTTTAGATTGCTTATTATAAGCTTCTTGTAAGACAAGTAATACAAGAGTGCATCTGACAGCAACCTGAGAGAGTCCCTAGTGCCATCCCATAAAAACTATACAATATATAAGTGAATGCTATGACCAACTGTGTTTTCTATACAATTTGACATCTCTTTTTTATTAGGCTTGGACACATTTATTGCTAACAGGTTGATCTATAGTATCTAATGCTCCTACTCAGGCAATTATTTTGTATGTCTCTGTAGATTTATTTCTTCCAACAATTTAGTTTCTAGATATGATTTATCCTTTTGGAAAACTGGTTGTTCGTTATAAACAGATGGAATAGACTGGAGAACACTGGCAGCTGTGAATGCTGAAAACTAATATTGCCTAAGAATGTTTAATTTCTTTCAATTTCATCTTGATCACAAAATTCATCAGTTTTTTGATTTGCTTTATTTCATATTAACTTAGTACCCCATAGTACTCTGTTTCCAAGGCAAAGCAAAATGAAATTTACAGAACTGCAGATATTTTCTTAACTGCAAGAGCTAGGAAAGACAGCACTTCAAAAGAGCAACTTTCAGAAGCTGAAAAGTTAATCAAAAAGCTAACCAAAAATACGGCTTTCAAATTACTTCCTCTTTCTCCGAACACTAGACTTTTGTTTGGCTTATATGGAAAATAAGACAATAATTAACTGCTACATTGGGTACAATAATTACCTGCTACAAAACCTGATGGGGTTTGTTTCTTTTTTGACATTTTTTGCTCACACTGGCTGGTTAGTACTCTGGATTACCATTGCAGATGACCTGCAGACAGCAGAAGAATTGAGCAGAAATCAATAAGCATAAAAGAACAATTTTTTGGTTTTTTTTTTTTTCATTTTTCTGAAGTGAAAAGTGTCAGTTGTTCAGCTTTGAAGGCATTCCAGTAATGTTTTTCTACAGCAACTGAGCAGAAAGTGCAAAGGAAAAAAAGTTGCAAAATTAGAGCAGAGAAGCATCTTGTCTGGTATTATCAGTGTGTATCTATGTTGGATTTGGGCAATGTTGACAGTTTTGGGTTTTTTGCTTAGAGTTTTTACAGTTTACACTAGACTGTATGTATTATGCCTAAGGCAGGGTTTTTTAGCTGCTTCAGTGATTCTAAAAGTCATAGGAGAATGATGTTCATTCATATTTTTCAAAAATCCTTTAAAATTTATAGACTTCTTTCTCAAGATAGATATATTTCATCTGTGTTTTGTAGAGTGAAACTGAATTGGGTCCTGTATGCTGCTGGAAGCTCAGCAAGGATGCTTACCTCTGTGAGTGATGCTGCTCACTTCACAGACTCAACAGTTTAAACACAGTGGGCATTCTGGATAGGGATTTCATTTTGAAGCTGCACCATCAACCACCATTACAACTTTGTCATTTCAATTTTTACACTCCTGGTTTAAAGCAAAGCACAGCTAGTGTTTCAACATAAATTTTTGAACTTTCAGGAAACCCCAAGAATATCACCACAGTTGCTAGTCTTCATTCTGCTCCTACAAGTTCTGCAAATGCTACAGCAGCAACAGAGCACAGTTAAAGATGATAGTGTTGAAAATCCATTACTAATAACATTTAGGCATTTTTCTAGCAAGACACAATCACTAAATGAATAGTCTTGCACCTGCCAGAGTTATAGGATCTTCAGGATCTTCATGTGTTAGAAGCAAATTAATTTATGCTTATAATATACTTTGCTTGTATTGCTTGTCCTTTTTAGGACAGCAATACAATAAAAGATTCATCAACAATCTTGTGTCTAGCCTAAACCTAATTAGGGATGAAACCCAATTAGGTGGGTGAAAGCCACTCTAATTTAGGACAATTAGAGTGAATTTAGGACAATTTCCTGAAGGCTAATGGTGGTATCCAATGAGTGATGATTTCACGTGGGGTCATTGTAAATATCAAAGTATATTGTCCTATTCTTCTGGGGAGAAAAAAAACTGTATTTATACCTAGATTTAGCCAGCACACTTGAAGCTTTGTCTTCTCTATTCAGGTATGTTGTGATGCTGTCAGGCTGATATTAAGTAGGTAAAATGGCAGGGGTTCATTTCTTAATCAGCTAAAAGAGGAGATGAGTTCTGCTGTCAGGCCAAATTCAGGTCGTTTACAAGGAAAATCACACACAAAAAATGTTAAATCCTCAGAAGCAGTATGAACAATCTCTGTAACAGCAACACAGAAATATTGCTAAAGAACTCAAGAGACTCTTCTTCACTTTCTGGACAACTTCCCCTCCTTGAAATAGGACATTCCTTTTTTTTTTTCTGTAAGTCAGCTTTCTGTAAGCCTAGAAGACATTGCACATCTTCACAAGGCAAACAAAACCTCCTATATGCTTAACCACCTCATGAAAGTAGAAGCATAAGACAACTAAAGTCAGAGAAGCAAAAATCTATCTGTGTCTCAATACTTCAGAAATCTGTTAAGAGATTTTCTTAGAACATATTATCCTCTTTTTTCTCTTTGCCTCTGACAAACATGAGGGCTATTAATGCAATGTATCACACATGAAATTTTAAATAAAGTTTAATTCACATCTTCCTTTGAGATACTCCAGAAGTTCTTTGATTTTATGAACACTGTTGACTGCTAATTCCAAAAATCCAGAATAATATTCAAAAGGTCTATCAAATGAAATAGGATGAATGTTCACACCACAGATGAAAATATTAATATTTAAAATGTGTGCATTAAAATATGATTTTTTCAATTGACTTCGTAGGCTGAGAAGTACAAAATAAAAAATGGTACTAATGGAGCTTCAGGTTTTCAGAGCTTTCCCTGGAGAAATCTCCAGCTAAAATGAAAGCTACTCTCAGTTAGTACCTGCAGTGCAAATAATGTTTAACAGGATTAAGGAATAGAAGTTGAAAAGTGTATATAAAATGCCTAATCACAGAAATCCATGTGTGCCCAGATTGTTCTTTCTCATACTTTTCAAGTTTTTCAGAACAGAAATGAGAACAAAACATGAAAATGTCAGACCTTTTCTCCTTAGATTCCGTACTTGAATGGGGCTTCTTTATAGCTTCTGTATAATGTTTCCCAGGAGGTATTCAGGATCGTTAAAAAAAAAAAAAAGGTTTTGCTGTATTGAGACACTTCTTGATGATTATGAAAATGAAATGAGTTCAGGAAAACACACATCCTTCACAAAATGCTCAAGGTCTACAGAAACATTATTATTCAATTTTGCTGAAGATGTTGCCCACAAAGGCATATCACGGCAGTCAGTCCCTTCTGGCAATTTGAAATCACTCTCTGAATAAGAGCCTAATCTTGCCCTCACAGATTGAGCTATTGTGCTATTACTGCTTTATTCCTTATCACAGAAAACTGCTTTTCAAAACCTATGAGAATTTTGGTAAGGTGCATACAGCAATTCTGACAAACAAATCTCTGGTTTTGTGCAAATATAAGTAGCTATATTTAATACTGACACAAACTAAACTTCTGAATTGCCCCTTGGTATATCTATGAATCTTATGATAGACCAGAATTTTTGATGCAAAATTTCTGTACACTTGTAACTTCGGTGGACAGGTAACAATCTCAGGATATGCTCAATTTCTTACATAATCTGTCAAAAGGGCTGGATTATAGCATGCAGTACAATACTGCATTAATTCTGTACCCTGATGAGCATCTTTGGAGTCATAAATAGGTTTACTACATCAGACTACATAAATATATTTACTACATTAGTAGCCAAGATGAGTGCCTCTGGTGCTGTCATGATCAGCAGCAGAGCATTCTAGCATGGTGCACACAGGGGTTTTCTGAAGCGGGAGAACCTCAGGAGGAGCCACGGGAGCTGTCAGGAGCCACAGGAGCTGTCAGGAGCCACATGCTAACATGAGAGCACTGGATGCGACCTGGCTGGAGCCAGGAGCAGCAGCAGCCAAGCCCTCTACATGCACAGAAGAAGGCCTTAGGGATTTAGCTACCAGAAGTGCCACCCACAGGGTGGGCAAACAGGGCATGGCATGGCACTGTGCACAGCTGGGCAGGAGCTGCGCCCTGCCAGCCTGACCGGTGAGCAACGGTGTCCACTCAGGAGAAATCCCTGGCACCTCCAAGCTCTGCAGCCACCACCACAGGCACAGCTGCAGGGTGTGCCTGGCTGCGCTGCCAGGACCTGCCGGCAGCGCTGAGCACAGCGTGGGGGCGAGCCCATTAAAGGAACTCCTCTGCCCCAGAAGGAGGTTGGTGACAATTTTTGGGACAGTGAGAGATTGACCCTATTCCCCAGGGTTCAGAACTGGGCTCTGTTGAATATCTTTCTATGTCACAGATTAGGAGTTGAATGCAGTTTCAGTCAGTTCAAAGATGACACTATGTTGGGTGGAAGTGTTGATCTGCCGGAGGGTAGGAAGGCACTACACAGTGATATGGACAGGCTAGATCAATGGGCCAAGGCCACTTGTGCGAGGTTATAAATAGGTTCATGTGTAAATATTACACTCAGGTCTGAGCCCTCAGGTCACTGAGGTGATGGAGCATATCCAGACAAGGGCAGTGAAGGTGACAAAGAGTCTGGGGCCCAAATCTCATGAAGAGCATCTGAAGAGCTGGGGTTGTTTAGCCTGGAGAAAAGGGAGACCTTAATACTCTCTATGATCACCTGAAAGGAGGTCATAGGCAGGTAAGGGTAAGTCTCTTCTCCCAAGTAACAAGTGACAGGATGAGGGGAAAGTGCCTCAAGCCAAGCCATGGAAAATTTACTTTGGATATTAGGAAATAATTCTTCACCCATAAAATGGTCAGTTATAGGCTGTTTGTCAAGTCTAGTTCAATTAAGTAAACAAAATTCATATGTACTTTTACCATACTGAAATCATTAGAGAGATCTCAGAATTTGTGGAGGTTATTTGGGTTTTTTTAATCTATCCATTGAAGAGTTAATGTTTCAACCATTGTTTAGAAATCCAAAATCATCAAAGATTAAATAGTCTCACTTTTCTTCAGATATCACAGAAAATAAAGATCTTCCATTCCTCTTAACAGTGAATGGAAATAAAGTAATTTAAAATAGTCAAATAGGCTAATGAGTTCCAGAAAGTTTCTTCTATAGTATGTGAGTATTAAAGATAAAGCACTTTATTAACAGATTTAAATAGTATAATATTTTTCATAGTCTAGAATTAAAAGTCTGAAATGTGAAGACTGCCTAGTTCAGATGACCCAGTAGCAGCAACAAAAAATAGTTTGCAAGACAAAGGCCAATCGTTCTATTTTACAATGTTTTATTATTCTGTCATGTATCTGATTTTTCAACATGGCCTTAGTTTCTAGAATTGCTTCTGGAAAATTTAAATAAACTTTGTGAGAGTTGATGTTGAAACTGCAGCATTGCAGCCAATTTTTTACTCTTAAGAATGCTAAATGAGAAAAGCTGGATTAAGCCCTGCAGATATATCCTACAGTGTTTGTTGAACAGTTTAGATTTAATATGTGAGTTAGCAATAGATACATCACAGCACACTGGGGACTCTTTCAAGAATTGTTATTATTCCTGTTTATTGGTGTGGTTTTTCTGCAGTTTAGTGTACTGCACAGTAGAGTAATTGCTTTCAAGAAAACAGTAAGTATTAACCCCCAGTGAGGGTGTTCTATGGAAAAATATGTTGTCTAAAATTAACAGGCAATGATATATTTTTCCTCTAGGTTCACTTAGATATTTAGTTTCATCATGTTTTATCCTTTTTATGCTTGAAGAAATCTTTTGCATTAACTTTGCTACTTGAACAGGGCCAAACCATAAACTCAGGTAGATTTATTACTTCTTTCACTGTTACATTTATCTGGCTTTTGTTATGGGAAACAACAAATATCCACAAATATCTTATTACCATACTTCCAAGAGGTGCAAGAACATAAAATGGAATTCTTATCATATAATGAAATAAATATGGTTCAATTTAAAAAGCATGTAATATTTTCAGCAGAAAAATTAGTTTAAGATGGAGCGCTTGTATCCTAAACACCATGGAAGTGGCTCATGGAAAGCTTAAGTGATACTTGTTCCTCATAATCAATAGTATACCCTGATTTTAACTTCCCAGCACAAGGTACCACATTCCAGCTGGATCATTTGGAAACAAGGCAAAGGTTGAAATCATCCAGGGAAGTTTCTCTTTAACTGCTTTGTTAAGACAACCTCAAAGTATGATTAGTGCCTAAAACTACCTATTAACCAACTTTGCATCACTACTTGAGAAAGTAAAAAGCTTACCATAAAATAAAATAAAAAAAAAAAAAAAATTATAATAAAAAATATCTTTTTAACAAAAAAAATTGCATCAACTCATATTATCAACAACATTATTTGACAAAATCTAGTTTGATATTTCTGAGAAAGATGACATGCCAAAGAGTTTTGAATGCTCTTTAATATTATACTACAACGCTTACTATTATTATGATGAGTATTATATAATGGAATTTTACGTGGTATTGTTCACATAATGGTGTTTCACCACTATAAATTCAGCTCCTAAATTCCTTCCTATCTGTCAGATGATGTTCCCTACATAAAGACTCAGAAAACTCTGGGAGAGTTTAAATTTTGATTTGTTAGAAAGTGACATTAGGTTATTCACTGAATATATTTAATTTGAATACTGGATATCTGGCAACTAGGTTGTAAAAGAATTAAACAAATAATTGAAAAACTTTAACAAGTACCTTCTTATCTAGTGAAAAAAATGGCTTGTGAAAAGAACCCTTACATGAGGTCATTTCAAGAATGATTGTTTAAAAATGTGATATTGAAAATATAGAAAAAATATTCAGAGATTAAAAAATTTTATATTGAAATATAGAAAATTTGACAACTTACTGTATCTTGGAATTCAGGCACCCATTTGGTCTTATTATGCAATATTTTAATTCATTATTTAGAAATAGTTTATCCTAAAACGTAAGAACTTTTAGTTGCAGATTTTTTGTTTAATTTTCAAAACTCATTGAAATCAAAGACATCCAAATTTAAAAGAAAATAAATGTTAAATTTATAATAAATGTAAATGTTTCAGGCAGCAAACAAACCAGAGCCTTTATATTTTCTTTCCAAAGTGGAACTGGTCATATTTAAATGCATTTAGTTTTTCAGTTATCTTCGGTTTAACTAATATGCATTATAAAAAATAAAAACTTTACTAACTGGCATAACCTCTGCCCGTTTCATGTCATTTCTGCTTTTAGTTTTCCTGCTGCTTCTGCTGCTCTGTGAAGGTAAACATGGCCCTTCACATAGTGAGGACATTTTGGGAATTGTCTGAAAGAAAAAGAAACTTTTTTTTTCTTCACTGGCAGTTAGCTGAAGAGGGTGGTGCTCATCATCACATTTTTGACAAACACTTTAATACTTCTTCTGCTCAAATATATGCTTCAGTGAGATAGCTCTAACATAGTATCTGCAAGGATGCCCCCAGGAAACAGTTTACCAGTAACTTCAGTTTCTTAGTTTGCTTTAAAAATATTAATTTGAATATTAAATTCAAGCATATAATAATAAAACAACCGTTCAGGATGCATAAAATAATTTATTAGATCAATTGTTTAAGTATTGTGGTTAAGATATCAGTTTAGAAGCAGAACTACAAAGCAGTTTATTAGGCTTTTCCATTTTCTAAAAATGTCCATTTTCTAAAAATTATTTTTATGGGGCCAACTAAACCTTTTTTTTTTCCTCATGCAAGTAAAAGTTCTTGTGGTGAATAAGTTTAGGACTGTTTTGTTAAATCCATTTAATTAAGGGAGGATTTTTTGAATTGTCTTAGAGAATCAGGAATTAAGGAGTTACTCTTTTGTGTTTAGCTTAAGCCATTTCCCCAGTTCCTTTAAGTTGAAATCAATAAAAGTGTCTTCAGATATTTTTTAGGATTTAAATAGAATTTTCACTTTAAATTCAGTTTCTAACTCTCACCAAAACGAAGGTGATAACTGTTATAGCAAATCACTAACTTCTGTTAGTTTAGAAAAACAGAAGTATTTAATTGTACCATACATAGGCTGAAAAATTGATAACTAGTGCAGAATACATATTGAATTTGTATGATCAGTATTCCTAATGTGAAAATATCTCAATAATTATTTCCATTAGATAAAATGCAAATATATCTTATTTGTACATGACTAGATCAATGAAGACACCTCTCAAGAAACAGAACTCCTGCTGCCTCTAAGACCAGAGATCCCTAAACTCAGAAACTCAAATGATTAAACAGAAATATTTCTCATAATGCTACTGATAGCTGTGACTGCTGTTTCATAACAAAATAAATTCAACACTTTGCTCTAGTAGTGCATGCCACCTGATGCAAAATAATCTGCTAGGACAGTACCAAGACATAAAGAAAAACATAATAAATATCAAGATGTATTCCCTCAGACTGAAACATTGTATAAAATTTTCGTAGACAACATAAAATCCAAATGATCAGGCAAGTTCATGGCTTGAACATCTGCCAAAAGCAGATATTTAAAATTATTCAGAGACTCTTCAGATCTGAGGATAATTTAATACACACTTTGCATTATTAACCACCCCACAATCTGCTGTCCTGTTGCCCCTTGTTTTTGAAATGTTCTTTACTTAGATTGCTTTTATTCACTAAAATTTGTAGCTGGGCTGCAAATGTTGTTGTCACTATTTGCTACTTTCCTGCTATTCAGCCACACAGTAAGTGAACATGGAAGGCATTGTGAATGAAATAACGTGTAATTAAATAAATAATAAAGGAGAAAAATAAATATATAATACTGTCATGTAATAAAGATATGTGTTGTGCTGTGCAGTAGGAACATATTAATTGTGAAGTACAGTGACTAAAGAAGTCAAGGTGAGGTGACTTGAGGCTAACTAAGTGTGATCACATTTTTCAGTCAGTTTTACCTAATGACAAATGAGGAAGGATGAAAGTAATAAGCTTGTATGTTGAAATTGCCAAGTGATTCTATAGAAATAAGTTTATGAAAAATTTAGAACAGAAAATTTTTGAGGTGCACAAAAAAAACATGACAGAGATTTGACAGTACAAAATGTAGAAAATTTTAAGACAACAGTAAATGGAATAATATTCATTGAAATATCATCTTTTAAAAAGGATACTAAATTCCCCTCATACTATGTATGAGTTGAAAGTCCTCAAAAAACATTTAGCATGGACAGATCATAAACAAGGCAAAAACTTGGGAACACAATCCAGATTAATCACACAAATTATTTATATTCTTTGAATGAAGAGAAAAAAACCCTGCATTCTTTTAAAAATGATCCACTAATGAAATGGATGTAAGTTCATTACAGATGCAGAATCTATAAAAACATTACTGAATTAAAATATCCTGCGATTATCTACCCTAGAGGAGTGAGAACGTTTTTGCAAGTGGAAGAAAACCAAGAATAGTACTGAAAAGAGGTAAAAGGGTCACTGCTTGAAAAATTAAAATAGCTCAAATTTCTTGCTCAGTTCTGTGAGCGTGTGAACAAAACTGGAAGCAGCACAGCCAGAGTGTGTAATTCTCCAAAGGCTCAACTGAATTCATGTTCTACAGTAATCTTGCTTTCTATCTATTCTATCTGGATATAAATTGATGCTAGGAACAGCTTAAAGGAGTGAGATCTCTTCAGTTTAAAGCTGATACTTCCCTGGATCGTGATCTTTTGTTAGAGTACCTTATCAGTATGGAATGAATGGCTGCACCAGAAATATCTGCTAATTTCAGTCCCATTCACACATACAGCACCAATATAGAAACCAGAAACATCCTGAAGCTTTACAGCAATTGAAACCATGATGTTATAAGATCATTTTAATGAATACAATTGTTCAGAGATAGTTCCCTATTCAGTCCATCAGATTAATGATGACAGGGTCTGCTTTTCTAAAAGCATATGAGTAAAATGAGCTAATGAACTGATAAAGACCCCACAATAATGCTGACTGCATCAAAACAAATAAAATGCCACACTATAATTTTACAGCTCAAGGACATTGTCAAATTCTTACATATGCTAAATTGCTCCTTCTTATTATGCCTTCTTGTGTAGATTGCCATGATTTTATTAGTCAGTTCTCAACTCTCCTGTTTATTTTCACTTAATATATTTACCTGTAAGGTATTGTAAGTTAAATGAATACACATTGTATAAATTCTTTTACATGAATATTAGATTTTTTTTCCCATTGTGAAGACACTTTCTTTATGCTTTGCCAATACATATTTATGCAATCTCTTTTTAGAAACCTTCCAGAATGCTAAGAAATTTCCACTTCATGACAGTTATCTGAAACTACTCCAGTGTTTCATTATCTTACTTTTGGAAAGATTTTCCCAATAGCTTGAATTTCTTCTTCATTGAAACCTGTAGCTTTTTGTCTCAGCCATACCAAATTATTGTTTCTTATTGTAGCATCAGCAATACTGGAATGTTTTCCTCATGTGATTTAAGTCAAATCATTGATGAAAAGCAATTAACCAGCAATCTCCAAATTATACATACAGAATCAAATTGGGAAATCATAACATGCTTGCAAACATCTACAAATTTCATTAGCCTTGTATAGGTAATCTCCAGAAATCCTTACCCTCACCTGCTCCCTCACAAAATATTCTTGGTTATGTGCCCTTTTTCCTACTCTCTTGCAGAAGAGAGTTAGCTACCCACCACTTCCAGGAGTATCTTCCCTTACTTACCTACACTTTTTTTTTAGAGACGGAAGGGTGGCTTCTAACTTCATGTGCAGCCATGCTGCTTCCCACTACCCACTAATCCACGCACCAGCAAGGAAGTACCCTGTGAGGTCATATATACAAACCTGATTTGTGAGCCCCTACTTGTTTCCCTCCTTAGTGTCAAAATCCTATTTAGATTTGAACTCCTCATTCAAAAGGAAATATGTTCAGACAGACTTAGGAAAATGCTCCCATGGAGCCCAGCCAGATTACTGTGCTATTGTGCAATCCACTGTCACAAATTTCTGTGCTTCTTTTACATGTCTTTTCAAACTGACTAATTTTCTCAGAAGTCTCAACCTACAAAGCCTACTTTCCCTTCATTAGATTAGAATTTAATTTCTTTGACCTAGATATTTTTTGAAAAACTGAACATGACTCTTCCTAATTTATTTTTTTCCATTTGGTTACAGATAGCTATTTGATTATATCTTTCTTGATATGAATTTTCCATTGTTTGAATTTTCCATTACTCATAGATATTATAGTCAAAGTCTTGTTATGGGTAAAAGAAGACACGGCACTAAGAATCATTAGTCGGCCAATTATGGCCTAATAAACAAATTAATAATATCAAATTATCTGATATAATATGTATGAGTCCTATATAACTGTAAAAGTTGTATGAAACCTTCCAGTTACATACCCCCTTTCTCTGGTGTCTAAGTCACGCTCCCAAAAATTGTTTGGTGCTTATTCTGTCACTTCAGTTTTGTTCAAAGGGAAGGAAGAGGAAGTCAGTAAAAGCAATTAGTATGCTAAGAAATTTGCTGTTACCTCATGGAGATGACTTCTCCCTGCTCTCTCCAGGAGGAGTGTGATATAGAAGTTCCTTTCAAAACCCTCTGCCTGGGTTTCCCTCTTTTCCTGTTTTTCCTGAGGGGAAAAGGAGGTGAAGAGCATGCCTCTTAGATTTACTGCTCTAACTCACATGTGATACATGTACATGCTAGCTCATCTGAACCCTACTGGCTCCTCAGATTCAAACAACTAAACTCTATTGAACAGGGTTTAATTGCAACAATTTAAAATATTTAGTCCCTGTGTTAGGCTGTGTAGAAAATAGGGTGGCATCAAAAGGGGTGATATTTTTCTAGGTCCCAGTCATTAATAAAGAGGAAAATGAAGGGTAGTTTTATATGGCATGAAGATCTATATGTGTGCATACTATGCTGTATGGTTTCTTACTACTTGAGAAAAATTCTTCAAAGTAATTGGTTTATTTTAGGACAGCATGAAGGAGCCTTAAGCCAGTCTCTTCCCTATAAAAAAATCACACCCAATATAACAGTAATGTTACTGAAAAGCACTGCACAGGATACTGAAGATTCACAGAAATCTTCCACTGAGCAATGATAAATAAAATGTACTCTCCAAAGCATAAATCTAAACAGTGTATCAGCTGTGTATAGGACTCCTACATGCTCTATTTCTTACTAAAATTTAACCACCAAGACACCTGAAGAAATATTTAGGATTAGGAAATACATTTTAACTAACAACAAGGGAAATAATTAAGTTGATTGGTGGAACACATTTACAGACAGTGAGATTCACTTGTGTGTAGATTCCCTTGATGAACACTGCAGGAGCACCAATGTCTTTGGAAACTTAAAACTGGAGAGGAAAAAGCATTTCAAATTGTGTTTAGCGAATAATTTTTCATTAGTAGTAAGATGAACTGCACTATACATTGATGGAATTCTTCCATCTATGATTCAAATTATCTTAAAAACACTCCCTGCAAGTATCAAATACATATAAAATATAACTAAGTGCTGAAGAGCATTTGTATATACCATGCAGAATCTTAGTTTCTCTTGGTTTATATTTTATTCTGCTTTTTATAAACAGAATTCTTATTTTACAGTCTATCTAGGGAGACAAAACTGCAGTTTTTAATTAAATTCTATCCAATAAATTCTTCTTTCCTTGTCAGAATATAAATTTTTATTTTCAACTCTCTGTTAAACTTTGGTTACTTAGAAATAGAATCCAAGTTTATGACAAAGTTAAGTTTATAATTCAAGATACAAGGCCCACTTTTCTAGTAGACCCACTTTTCTAGCATACTACTAATGTTTTTATTAGCTTTTCCAAGTATTTGGCAACAGACCAGGGAGCATTTCTATATAAATTATAATTTCTGGCATTCAGACAGTTTTTCCTATTGTCTTTTGAGCAATGATCATAAGCAGAGTGCGAGATGAGTATTTTAAGCTGATTTATTAGTCTGAAATGTGGATTTAATTGACACAATCTATTTGTAAAGCACTCTACAAAGACCCTTTCACTCAAGAATCTTAAAATAACAATACCAGTAGCAGAGATGGCAGCAATGTACGCACGAAGTTAACATAATAAACTAGGTTGACTTTATCAGAGGAAAGAAACGTTGCTTTAGCACTGGTTACTGAAACATGCACTCCTACATGCTATGACATAATTGTTTTCATGCAGCTGGACAGATTTTCTTATCATTAGCCCTGTTTACAATTGTAATAGATTTTCCTTCTCTCAGCCAAATCTCATAGTGTATGGAAAAATTAGAGGTATTGCTTATGACCTGACTGCCAAAATAATTACCATAGAGCAACAAAAATGTTACCAATTTGAATAAATTATTTTAAAGGGGATATTTTTTGGCAGCTTGATTGGATATCCTGTTATTCAGAGGTAACTTATTGTAGTAAATTTTAAAAATCTAATTTTTCTAATTAGATGGGGATTTCAGTAATTCTGAAAACCACTTTCTCAACTAAAGGATTTTGAAACCATGTATGCCTCCTTTCAGAGGGTAAAAATATTATTAAAAAAAAAACCTGCATAGTGCAGAATTAAGGGAGTATCTTTTTGGTTGGTATATCAGTTCTCACTGCATTGCATGGAAGCCAGAGGTGCTATCTCTTTATAGAAAAAGAGTGATCTCTCCCTGTCCTTAACCAAGGAATCTTTTCTTGCATTTTCTGTCCTCTGTCCAGCTAAGAAGAAAAGGGATAGAGGGGCTTTGGTGGGCATTTGGATCCCATCTGGGGCAAACCCACTACAGGCCTCTCAGTAGCTCTAGCCCCAATTCCTTGAGCTCATATAGTCATGTACTATGTTTCTGTAGCTTCTAGTATTAAATGTGAACCAGATTATACTTTTTCAGCACAGTATTTATATTCCATAAGGCTGCAAATTTTTTCCATAGCTAAACAGCCAAGTATTCTCTTTGTAGTTCTTTTCAGAATATGTTTCATATTGGACATTCAGTCTGGGACAATAGACTCTTCAGTTTGTTTTTATTTGCTCTGTCCTCTCCTCAGCTTCTGACATTTTTAGCTCCTAAGTTTATGTATCAGTAACAAAAACAAGATGTCAAAAATGCATTTCAGTCTAGAATAGGCACAACTAGAAACATTTCCATTGTTACGGGTTTTTTTCAAATGGAAGAAAGAAATATTTTCAAGATGGGATTAAAAAACCCAACAACAAACCACTTTTTGACATTAATTTCTACTTTTAAAGAATTTGCAATAAAATCAAAGCAATCATAGAATCACAGAAAGTCTTGGGTTGACAGGGACCTTAAAGATCAACCCCCCTGCTGTGGGCAGAGACACCTTTCACTAGATCAGTTTACTCAAAGCTCCATCCAACATTGCTCTGAACACTTCAGGGATAGGAGACCCACATCTCTGAACAGAAGTGGTGAGCTGAAATTTTTTCCCTCATATAAGAAGAAAGTGATGATCTACTGTTTTCACATAAGTTTTGTATTTAAGAGAAGTGGAAAAGGAATTTTTTCTGCATTTGGGCACATCCCAGAGCATCTTAACCACATATATCCCTAGTTTGTCATATGAATATTGCATGGATACACGATAGCTTTTAAAAAGATTTTTGAGAGCTTTTCTTCCTGGAAAGGGGGAAAATTTTGTTTACTGAAAGAAAATGAACTGATTCCCTTATTTCAGATAAGTTCCCTGTATATTATGTTACCCCAAAAAATTTTACCTAGACCTAGTTTGTAGAAAAGTATTATTTATTCTCTCTTCTGTACTACTCTTTCAGTTTGTTTGTATTCTGTACTTCTTTTCCTACCTTCCAGATTTTTTTTTCTCCACAGGACAATTAGTACCCCTAAATATAAACTGCAAAATAGTGTCTTAGTTTTAGAGTAAGTTTGCATAGTTTGCTGGGCTCTAGTGATGAGTCCGTGTACATTTTGTCATAGGAATTATTATGAAGTTATTGTTTCCAGTGGACCTTGCTAATCTTCAGAACATCTGTTTCTTTCATAATTCCCACATAAAATTCTGTCACAAATAAAGAAATCAATATGATACCTAAGTTATGAGGGAATACGATATACCTTAGTGTGTTTCTGTGCTTCTTAGTTTTGTGTAGAAACAAAGGCAAGCACAGTAGCAGACACTCAGTGTCTTTGCAGTCTCATTCTATCCAAGATCACACTTGCATGATCTATTTAGATGTGTGAAGGTAAGCTCAGGAAAAACTTTTGGGTTCTTTCTAGTCACTCTTTTGTGCTTCCCACAGGAGAGCAAAAGGTTAAGCAACCTTATACAAAATCATTCTCTATTACTTCATCTTTACCCCTCTGATAAGTCCTGCATGTGCTTACTCTATGTCTCTCATCATAAAAATCTTATCACTGCTCAAAAAAACCCATGTTTGATGCACTTTAAGATATCTAATTTGCATTTTTTCCAGACATAGTGTATTGGTAGCTCATGGTCAACTAATAAGCTGAGGTTTTTGTCTTCCTCTCTTTCCAAATTATAACATCTCAGTTTCTAGTAGAAGCTGTTCTTAGTCCCCAAGTGTATAACCCTGGCCCTAGAGCTGTTGAATTATATTCTACCTCTACTTCTTCTAGCCTCAATTGTATCAATAGGAATGTGCTGAAAATATTTCCCTATGGCGACTGGGTTTCCTTTTGTGTAATTAACTTTATCAAAAACAAGGAAATACTTAAGAAATTTGCTTTGCTTTACATATCAAAATTAATTTGATATCCCATTTGTTAATTTCCTCTATGTATAATTCCAAATTTTGCAAGGAGCATATAAGCATAATAAATTTTTTGATTAATCTAATTATCTAAACTCAAAAAAAACCCCATATCCTCTCCACCTCCCACTAAAAGACCAGTACTTGCATAAAACACTTATCTAACGAGTTTTAGGCTACAAAAAAATATTCATATCTGATGTGCTGATTTATGTATTTTATTTCCCTTGTTCTATGCATCTGTTCACCAAAAAACAGGAAGAGTCAGCTCCATTTGATGTCTTAATAACCCTATTTAGGAGCAGACAATAAAGATTTTCCCATCTAAATGCATGCTGATATGAAATTAATTTTCACTTATTGTTATTTAATGAATAAAAGAAATAGAGTCTTTAGAGGGAAACAGACAAAAAACATAAAGAGATTTATTCATGTTATATGTATATATGTTTATGTTTACATTATATGCCAGACTAATTGTTGAGCAATAAATCAATTTTTCATTCAGGTGGTATAACTCGGCTTACATAGTCTGACGCAGAGATTTGGACTAGTAAACAGTCAGCAGGAACTGTTCCTCTAGGCTCTGGAATGATTGCCCAGGTGCTTTAGCATGCTCTTTAGAACAGTAGCAGCAGGCACTGCACATGGGTCTAAGGGTGCTGGTCAACAGCAGTTGACCACGAGCCAGCCTGTGCCCAGGTGGCCAAGAAGGCCAATGGTATCCTGGGCTGGATCACCAATAGTGCGGCCAGCAGGACCTGGGCAGGGATTGTGTCCCTGTACTCACCACTGGTAAGGCTGCACCTTGAGTGCTGGGTCCAGCTCTGGGCTACTCACTTCAAGAAGAACATTAAGGAGTCCAGAGAAGGGCAAGGGACCTGGGGAAAGGTGTGGAGCAGAAGTCTTATGAGAAGCAGCTGATGGGATGTTTATCCTGGAGAAAAGAAAGCTCGGGGGAAACCCCATCACTCTCTACATTTCCCTGAAAAGTGGCTGCAACCAGATGGGGGTGGGCTCTTCTCCCAGGTAACTAGTAACAATATGAGAGAGAATAGTCCTAAGTCATGAGAGGTTATGATGAAATTGGACATTAGGAGGAATTTCTTCAGAGAAGGGATGATGAGACATTGGAATGGGCTGCCCAGGGACATGGTGGGGTCACTATCCCTGGAGGTGTTTAAGAAGAGGTGGGATGTGGCACTCAGTACCATGATCTAGTTGATAAGGTGGTGTAATGTCACAGTGGGACTTGATGTCAATTTTTTTTTTCCACCTAGCTGATCCTGTGAGGCTAAGTGGTCAGCTGCCTATATGAGCTCAGCAGAACAGACTTGCAGGGAGTTTCATCCCACTCAACCTGAGAAAACTTTGGGAGTGCCCTTCAGCACATGGACAGGGCTATACCACCCTGTTCAAGGATTCAGTTCTGTGCAGAAGCTTTACCTCTATTCAAGGAAGTCCATTAAACTGGAATGCTTGGGTTTGGGTTTTCTTTACTGATCTCCTGTGTAGTAAGGCTGGTACTCTTAGCTAGTATATCCTAACCAGTTTTGAGAATACTTTTCCTCAGGTAGGGTTACCAGAGAGTCAAATAGGTATAAATAAAAATAGTTAATGCAGATTTTGAATGAAACAGAGAGGACAGTACTCCTGTGGTCTGAATTCAGTCTGGCCCACTTTTGCCTAGATATATTAGGCTGAGATATCTATATCAAACTGGTTTTGTTTGGGGATTTTTTGTGTGGGGTTTTATTTTTTGTTTTTATTTTTTTAATCTGGATAAAATTAGTGTGATTCAACCAGGAATCTGGCAGTATACATAAGCAAATATATATATATATATATATATGCAAACATATATACCATGGATAAATTATCAGCAAATGCCACATTTTGGAATTTGCAGTGTATCTAAAATAAGATCTTTTTTTTTCTAGGACTAGTTTCAGAAATATGTCTTTGAGAGGTCAGCTTAATCTGCATCATACTGAGGATGCTGTCAACAGCTATTAGGAGTGGTCCAGTGTAAATAAAGCTGAGTTGCAGATTGTAGAACAATTGTATCAGAAATTTAAAATTATAGACTTGAATTTTTACTACAGTGATTCTTAATAACCTCCTATAACCTTGAAAAGTTTTGTTGGCTTTTAGAAACAACAGAAATCAAAATTAAGTATCTCCTTCACCTACCCTAAATTGGCAATAATTTGTAACTGCTTTTTCTGGGAGGCAGATAATTTGCTAATGTTATCCATAGAGTGAAATTATACATTTAATTTCCCTTCAGTTCCAAAGCTATGATAGCTTCCATTAAAAATAATAGTTTAATATATTGCTTATTTATAGCTAGAAAGTATACATAGAGGGAAACCTCTACATCAGGGAGCAGAATGTATATAGTACTTACAGTCAGCCATACTTGGGAAAGTTAGACAATTTTAATTTCTAGTAGCAATTCAAACAATCCTTCAACTTTGCCTGACCCATGATTTCACACAGTTTTAAAAAGGAAAAAAAAAAATATAAAAGGCTGCTACACTAACTTGCTAACACAGTAGTCTTTCACTACTACATATGGAAGAGAGCTCTATGACAGCCCAAATGTATTGCTAAAATAGTGATTCTGAACAGCAGTTTGATAACTGTTGATTTTATTTTCTTAATATTTTCAGTGGAAAATTTTGACAATAATATCAGTAATAAATATAAATATATCCACCATAACACATATTTAAGGATATATTTGTTGTTTAGTTACATACCTGTCATTGTATGCAGCATTACTAGTTACATTACTTCTTGTTAATAATACCAAAAAATAATGCCATATGTTCCATAATGCCAAATGTTCTGGAAGCAAGTCACACAAAAACTGTGCTTTTCTTTCTCTGTTTCTTATATAAATTTTTCTTTTCTCTGTGTCAGCTCAACATAATTTTAGAGTGAGTAAATATATGCAAGAAAAGAAGATCTTAGTCTCATTACTTGTATTTAGGTTGGAATAGCTTGCAGTTAATTTTGTCAAAGTTTGTTTTCAGTTTTCAGTCAGGATTGGTAATGTTGACAGTACTGAAATATTAATCATAAGTAATCCACAGAGTTCAGCTGTATCTTTTTCTGTTGGAAATAATGTTTTTTAATTCTTCAGTCCTAAATAAATAAATACTTGCAGAATTTAGGGGGGGGTTGTTTGATTTGGTTAGTTGGGGTTTTTGTTGGTATATGTTCAAGTATCCTATTGCTGTTTATTTGCAACTGAGTAAACTCTTTAGCAGATGCCAATTCACTTATCTTAATCTTGCTGCATTGTAAAAGGTGGTCAGACCTAAACGTAAAAAGGAAACATAAACCTGCTTTCCACTCAAGCTATAATTTAAGCACACATGTCAATATTTTGTTTGTAGATATGTTTTTGTGGGTTTTCTTCAAGTCCATTTAAAACTACAAAGAAAGATAACTTTATCTACTATAGTCTTATGTTATTTGCTGATAACACGGCTTAAGTTCTTATATCATAGTGGGAGGAAAAAAAACCTAAAATACCAAACCAAAGATCAAGGAATAGTTTCTCTGTGATGTGTTAGACCCACACTTTAAACTGGGTGCTATCTAACCAGTGGAATTTGTATAGGGCAGTAATTGCCTATATAAAACCATGTAAATATCCCTCAGATAACAATATTACCTGAAAGACAAGTCATTCCGGATGATATAAGGATACATCATCAGCCTCACTGCTACCTGTCCTCAAGATGGTCCCAGAAGCAGTTCTGGGACCAATAGCCCAGCAAACTCAACAGCCAGTTTCCAAACAAGCCAAGGAAAAAGAACTGTTCCTTGAAAAATATAAAAGGCTTACAAGGTTCTGTGCTTTGGAAAGCCTATTTTTAGACCAATTATCAGCACATCACAGTGGAAAACTTGATTTCTCCTAGGCAATTGTGCCATTTGTCAGATGTTGAAATTTTGGCATGTAGGAAAAGGCACTGCAATGAAATGGCAGTCAAGTGGGCTGTGAACAGTGAAGATACAACACTTGAGGAAAATTTTATAAAGGTGCATGTAGAGCCAACACCAACAGAAAACTTTCCCAAAGAGAGATTGAAGACTAATGAATGAACACTGTATTATTTTTTGGAAAGATCTTTAAATAGAAAAAAGAAAAAGTAAAGCAATAATAAATCTAGAATTACAGAAACAAGGAACCTCTGTAAGAATAACACACTCATGGCTAGCTAGTGACTATGGACATAGCTGGAGAGCAAAATTCAGAAGAGGCTGTGTTTTCAGTTTTGCTTTGTTTTGTATTGTTGGCTATGGGGGAGGAAATGGGAGGGAAAGGACAGGAGGGAGGGAGGGACAGAGGGAAGGGTTTATTAATGTGATCCCTTCTCTTAAAAAAATACAAAATTAATACATCCTCTGCCCTGTTGTCCCAAAAAATGACAATGTTATCACATGAGGGAAAATAAAATATACCAAATAAATGTGTGGCAGGGTAATTGGTAAGGTAATTAATAAAAAAGAAAGAAATCACCAGATAGAATTTATTAAAAGATAAAAGTCCACCTTTGGAGGCCTATCTACATCATACAATGTTCAAGAGAGATTCTAAGCAGCCGGCATCCAGAACCCATGGACATATCTTTAAAGATGTATGTATGTCTGTGTCACACAAGAGAATAAAGCCCTTACTCCCTTTTTATTATTTATCTTACTAATAGATAGATAATTTATTTTCTAAATAATTTATTTTATTTGCTTCTTGTTTTTAAAAGAAGTCACTATGCTTAAAAAGTACACTAATTAATAGAGTAAAATTTCTTCTTTGAAAAGAATAATAATGAACAGAATATTTGGGAATGTAGTAGTGGCTCAAGGCTTGTGGGGTCACCCAGCATGTTCACAGTAATGAGATTATTCTTAATAAGATCATCACTCTGTAACTCTTTTTGATGTTGGAAAAAAAATTCTCATTCAAACATATAGATTTTCAGAATGGGAAATGCAGACCAAACACAGTGACACTGCTCTTTATGGAGTGGGGAATCAGTGTCAGATTCTCACAATTATATCAACATGAACACAACAGCTACCCTGTGTATCACTCACTTCTACAAAGCTGCTATTAAAACTGAATGAACTCCTCAGAACTCCTTAGCAGCTGGGATCTGCTTGGGTATTCCTTTTATTTTTTTCATCATTTTTCCTAGATAAAGGTCAGAAGCAGAACAGAAATGAGAATGATGATCTTGCCAATTATTCTTCTGTGCAAGGAAAGTGTTCTTATCTGAGTACAGGAAATGTTATATCAATAAAGGTGATGAGGTTGAGGTACACAGTATGGCTTTTTCTTAATTCAGCAAACAAAAAGGCAAGGTATATTCTACTGACTGCCAGATAATTCCTCTGCAGCATTCTCTGTGAAACAAAGAATGTATACAACAGAAATTGCAACATTTATTTTAGACTGTAATGCTGGAAATCCAAGAATTCAGGCAAAATTTTATTCTTATAAGAATGACAGAATTGTAGGGATAGAAACCAATGCTCTACATGTCAAAAGGTAACTACATATGTCACTGGGAACATTAATTTCAAGAACTTTCCAGTTCAAATTTTTCTGGTTAAGTGTGCCATGCTTTAGAAGACCCACTGGGATTCCACGCAGAGTTTGCAAAGTCAAAGTCTGCATTAAGAAGCCCTGCTTACAACACGATTAGAACCATTTTAACACAGCTTCCCTACTCTTCCTTTTCCAAACAGAAAAGTGAATAAGACATCCCACAGAACTGATAGTTTAATGAGCTTATTTAAAACACTATTCTGAACCTATTCAGTGCATCCCCATTTGGCCTGTATTTGTCCATTTTGGGGCAGATAAAACAAAAATTGACAACTGGATTTACAATTAATAATTACCAGTGGCATTTATCATGTATAGAAACTCTGCTTTATGGTGGTCTATATATCTAAAACTGTGGATTCATTTTATTAGTTAAACAGACATTACTTCAAACTTTAGGTGAAACAAAATTTTCATTTGCTAAATGAAATAGAACTGAATTGTTCTAATCATATATTTTATGAACAGATATGCTGTTCATAACATATAGAATATAACATTAACAAATATTATTTTGAAAATGTCTGTACCAGTCAATTCTCTTGTCCATCACCCCAGCATGACTGAGCACAAATATAGCAAAAAATATGATCTGTACTTATCTTCTTTAAATCTTGTACAATTGGCCAGAGTTTCCACAAAGGAAGGCATCTGTTTCATAAACTCATGAGCATATGGAATGTGGTTTTCAGTTTCATTGAACACAAAAGTTTTGTATAATATGAAACGTATAATATTAATATAATATGAAATGTAAAAAATGCTGAGTATTAATCTGACAAATAATCAGAGAAATTGCTTAATCAATACAGGCAAGTATCCTAGTACCCAGAGACGCCTAAATACCAGAAACAGGGTGCATAAACATAAATTCTTTACTAACAGCCTTTTCAGCAATCTTTTATTATGGCGCAGCCCAAGTGAAAGCAATAATTTCATAATTCTGAAATATATTGCACAGTTTACTTATTTTTTAAGAATATCTATTACTTTCACAGAGGCTGTCATTGTCTTTGCAGTTGTGTATAATGATATTTTTGTAGGCAAAGCTTGAGACAGACAGTACTTAAAAGATTCCATATTAACATCTGAGTAGACATATTTGTTTATATATTACATGCTTGACCACTGTTATCAATTTGTTGTAATGAGAATGCTATTGCTTTGTGACTTTCCATTTTTTTTAGAAATAACTCCAAACATTTATCAAGTGTTTTATGATCTAAAACAAATCCAAGATAACAGATAAAAAAAATTATTTTAAAATTACCTTTAATAAACAACAGACTACAATTTCAAAAGCCTACAGACTACAATTGCACCACGCCCATGCTCCAAAGAATGGATTTTTTTAATTTATTATTGATAATTAAGTAAATCAGTCAAAAATCATAAAAAGAATGTAAGCCAGGGAATAAAATTTGTGAATTGTGCTACTTGGACTTGGACTTATGGCTATCTATTACTATGTCCTTCTGAAGAATTACAAATGGTCTGTTATCCTTATTTTTTTCAAATATTGGAAGCTTTTAAATTTGTGAACTATTGTACATCAGCACTTTATGGCAGACAGGAGAATTCAGGAATACTTTATTCATACACTTACTTATATATCTATTGTATTTCAGACTTGTGTCATCATGGCCTTCTCCTCCCCTCTTTTCCTTCCCTTTTAATTCCATTTCTTCTAAGTCCTGATCAAATCAGTCTTTCTGCAGATCACTTCGTTCTCCTGTAAAGCTACATAATGTAGAAACACTGCAAAGGTATCCAGCACACCTTTGATTCTCTTTGAGCCACAGCCTCGAAGAATTTAATTACTGAGAGTTACACATCGATCAAAATAGTACAATTAGTCTCTAACAATGGTAAATGGCTGTTCTCACTTAAGTCATCATTGGTGTCCAGTAAGATGATTGAAGACTCTCCCTCATGGTACAGTTATGGCAAAAATCAAGTTTGTTGACCTCACCACATTCGTGAAGTTTCAAATGGGTCACAACATACATCTTCCATATTCCTATTTAGTAGTACAAGTGGATTTTATCCTACTCCACCTCTGTTAAAAAAGTAGCTGAAAGAAATGATTTTTTTTGAAAATGGTCTTTACTTACAGCTTGAGATGTAACTGGTCATATACTGTATGTTGATATAAGATCTAAACAACCTATGGTTTCTGAGTACTGTCTCTTTACAGTGCTTATCTACACTTTATGCAACAATCTGCTGCCAGTAAGATTTACCTGAAAGCTCCTTCAGAAATCTAAGAAAACAGTATCAACCATAAAGTTTGAAATCCTATTAATACAAGATGGATTGGGATCCTCAGTGGGCTATTTCCCACCAAGTTGGATATTTCACTAGGAGAAAAATGCCAAAAGGGACTTATCATTAATGTAAAGATACAAACTTATAGCACATATCATATAAATGAAATTTTAAAAAATTCTTCCTTACCTAATTAAAGACCAGAGGAGAAATAGAGTTTAGGAGGGGGTTTTATTTTTATTCCTTCACCTTTTTTTAGTTTATGGGGATTATAAAAACATTAAGAAAAAGACAGGTATGAGGAAAGTGCTCTGATAGGGAAGGAGAGCATCTCAATTAAAACAAACAAGTGTCCATGCCAGACAAAAACTGGAAAGATTAAAAGCTTCAAGAGACTTTACAATGACTGACAGTCATTTTGCACTACTGTTTAAAATAATTATCAATAGTGCTTCTTTCATGTAGAACTGAGAACAGATCTGTGGGATCATAGAATCCTAAAGTGCTATGAGTTGGAAGGGACCTTAAAGATCACGTAGTTCCAACCCCCTGCCACGGGCAGTGAAACCTCCCACTAGACCAGGCCTTATCCAAACTGGCTTTAATCACTGCCAGGGGTGGGGCATCTGCAGCCTTCCTGGGCAACCTGTTCAAGTGTCTCACCACCCTCACAGTAAAATATTTTTTCTTAATATCTAACTTTAATTTTCCCTCTTTATATTTGTACCCATTAATCCTTATCCTATGACTACACTTCCTGACAAGGAATCCCCTCTCTGGGGAATCCTCTCTCTAAGCTTCTTCAGGTACTGGAATGTTGCTATGAGGTATCCATGCAACCTTCTCTTGTCTGGGCTGAGCAGCCCCACCTTCCTTAGCCTGTCATAGAGAAGGTCCTTCAGCCCACTTTTCAACTTTGTGGGCCTCCTCTGGACTTGTTCCAACAGTTCCATGTCCTTCTGATAGAAGCACCGAAACTGTACACAGTACTCCAGGTGGGATCTCACAACATCACATGGACGTAAATAACCTCTTCTTTTTTGAGTAATGTTACTGCATGGGCCTAGTTCCCTTAATTTACATGATTATTGGAGGTGTTTTGGTGTAAACTCAGCACAGATTTATTCCTTTATCTCAAATGTCTCAGCTTTTTCACTTCATTTTAGTGAAAATAAGCATTTGATATAATAACTGGTACTTCATATCTTTAAAAGAAATTCACTTTCCTAACTTGTCCCACTGCTGAGACTTTGGTGGCATGAGCTACTTTATACGAGTAATATTTCCTTGAAAAAGAAAAAAATTGTGTTCCTTAATCCCAGGACATTTAGTTAGCTCTTTAATTCACTTTTAGCTATAAAACATAGATTATAATTTTTTCTTAAAATCTCTCTTTTGGCCATGTCTCTACTGCACAAATTCAGTGTTATGTTAAAGATTACCTGCTCAACTAGCATATTTACCCAGGGAAGTTAAGGATATGGGTACAACTGTGGGCCACAGTAAAACAGGATTAGCCTGGTAGTTAGTGGCTGGGCCGATTGACTCCATCTGAAGGCAGCACTAATGATCTGATTCCCAGAAATATGCTTAATTATGTTACTTTCTTACACTTTCTCCAGTTCCTGAGCAGCTTCAGTTGGATTAAACTCAAGCCCTTTGTCCTGCAGTGTACACACACCCTGAGGCAGAATGTACAGAGCTGTATGAAGTAGCTCCAGAGCTACTCCATAGCCCACCTTTTCCACTCTCAAGCAACCAGCAATTTCAACATATAGCAAATAATCTAATAAATATAGAGCTGCCTTCAGGCAGGGTTCCTTTCCTAAACATGAACTGGTCTGCATTGCCAATTTTCAAAATATCTTAG
The DNA here is from genome assembly GCF_048771995.1 of Taeniopygia guttata. Taxonomy (NCBI): domain Eukaryota; kingdom Metazoa; phylum Chordata; class Aves; order Passeriformes; family Estrildidae; genus Taeniopygia; species Taeniopygia guttata. The sequence continues at coordinate 39,898,604 of NC_133025.1, read as the reverse complement.
ATTTGTGTAAAAATGAATGAAATATATTTCACTTAATGATTAAAGACAATGTAATTTTCACCAGTGGAACCATTTTATCTCTAGGCTTTCCTTAGTCATATTAAACAATTATGTTGATATTCACCCACATGAATGGGATAAAATATTTTTAATGGGATAAAATAAAGATCACCTGTTTATGTATTCTTGGGTGGTGTTTCTGCTGTAACTTTTTTTACTTAGAGTTAGTTACTCCTGATGTTGTGACATGCTGCTCACTAATGTCTGTTACCTGAAAAATTAAAAAAAAACCAAAAACAATTTTACAAAAAAGAGTCTGTGCCACAGACTTATTTGAGATCAGAGCCATTTTACCAAACCTGAGAAGGTACTTCAATCAGATTAATATTAGTTTAGATGTTTTCAATCACCTTTTATACAAGTGATATGCAATCTGATATAAGTAATGGCACTGCACTCCAAAAATAGAGATATAACAATTTTCTAAAGTGCCTCCTGTATTGTATTAATAAGCTGATAGACTGAGCCTGTTATCTGGCATTACAAATGTTTTCAAAAATTTCTAAATCCAGATCAAAAGTCCAATGAAAATATATGTCCACCCCTCAACTCCAAGTAAGTAGGTCTAATATAATTAAGTAGGTCTAATAAAAAAAACAGATTCATTTATTCCACTGAGGGTTCACTTTTAGCTGGATCTGTAGATGCAATTAAATTATCGGAATGAAAATTCAGGTTTTCATTGCATTGCACTACTGCCTCTCCCAGTGGAGATTATTTTCTTTGCATAAAAGAATTAAACTTTCCAAAGTAAAAGTTAATGTTAGGGTTACAACAAACAACTCAGTCAAAATTGAAAGCCCAGCAAGACATGGTATATCAGAAAGTACAAAAAAAAAATGGATTTTGGTAGGTTTATAGTTTTAACAAAGTAACATCACTGTAACTTTTGCTGAAATACTTTTCAAAGATAGTGTGAAAGACAAGTGGTTTAAATGGGGTTAAATGAAACTTACAGACTTCATATATTAATGTCTGTTACTATGAGAGACTGCTTTGTTAAAATGCTTTCTGCACATTCTATGTTTTTACAATTATTTTAAAAACTTTACTTGAATAATTATTTTATGAATATTGTATTTAAACCACATAAAAAGGACAAATTTAGTTAAAGTTTAATTTAAAGTAGTTGTCAAATTCTTTCCATTAGAAAGCATCTTTCATACTGATATTTTTGAGAGAGACAGCTTATGAGATAAAAAAAAAAGCCTGAAGATAGATAGGCATCTCAATTATTAGTCACCCTAGTTGCCTGACTAGGGAAATTTCAATATTAGAATTCTGATGTAGAAAAATTTATCCAGAAAAGTTGACTATGTCTTTTACTTTAATAGCACTTCAGGAAGCATAATGTAATTTCTGTTGGTTAATAAAGGATCTTGAATGGTAAGCAATATCTAGTATTTCTATATGCTTCTAGACTTTTACCAAGATGTTTTTAATGTTGACTATCTAATTATTTTGGCCAAAAAGGCCAAATACCATCTAAGAACAAATATATGTTCTGCTTTTTTGATCTTTATAAGTACAGTTACAGTTGCACTTTAAAAAATAGCCTCCAAACACTGTTAAAATCAGTAAAGACAAAAAGGCATATAAAATCTTATTATGGATGCCTTTGAGAAATAATAGCTGTATTTAGATAGATACACTTCTCATTTTCTGAAAATTTTCTCAACATGACAGTCTGATTGACTCTGAGTGGGGTTGCTTGAAAATGTGTTTCAGGCAAATGTGTTACTTTTGGGGCCTTTGTTTAAACATGCAGTAGATTGGTTCATTTGGAGGGTCATTTGGTTTTGACAGCATGTGCAGGGAAGAAGCTTTCATGGCATTTAAATAATCACAAGCGCTTGGGTGTTATTTCTATTGGTTTTCCCCCCCTCCACGCAGCCCCCCGAATGAATCCGACTAGCTCAGAGATATGGGGCTGTGGGGGGAGGAAATAGCATGGAGAGGGAAAGGTATTCAGAAGAGGCTCCTTACCCCAGGGTGTTGGAACAGCTCTCTTTATTCTGTGGTGTCCATGGAGAGCGGGGCAAAAGAGGAAGAGCAGGAAGTTTCAGGGGTCTATATAGGTTTTGGACAGGGTGGGCACTCCTGGCTCCCCGCCAACCCCGTTGGGGCAGGAGGGAGGATTCAGGGGTTATCATGATCAGAGCCACAGAGGCCCTAGGAAAGGGGGGACAAAAGGGTGTCCAGGAGCTCACCGTAACACTTGGGTTTTTAAAAGGTTTACTCAAAGAGCAAAAACTGACTGTATACCTGCCTCTGTCTCCACTGAAAAAAAATTCTCTTCCACTAAAAAGGATATTTTTGCAGTTTCATTGTTACTAAAGTGTCCAGAAGGATGTATTTCAATGACAAACTGTGTGTTTTAAGATTGCCAGAAGCTCCAAATTTTGGTCCAGCCTACTTTCAGGAGGAGAGAGGAGGGAAAGCCAAATCTGAAAGCAGGGAAACTTAAAACTTTCAAAAATCTTTCATTTGGTCCAAATTCTTAAAAAAAAAACTTCTTTCCCCCCAATATTTTAGCATTTTATTAATTAAGATGATAAGAACCTGTTCCAAAGTCTGTCATCATCAATGGTGGGACTTTAACTGACATTACTAAATTTTGTAGTAGTCTCCCAAACTGCTCCCCTGAAAATATTCCCTTGTAATAGGACTATCTGTATGTTCAAAGAAAAGCTACTCGGTTTTCAATAAAAAAATAACTTGCAATTGGTTCAGTACATATACTACAAACTTACTGGAAAAAAAAGGAAGATCCTTGATAGATATGGGCAGTGGAATTTGATTCAAAAATGTGATTTTTTTTTTCCCCCCTTATGTGCACTAGTTTACTGCCACAGGATGTATATATACATTTACCCTCTTTCAGTCTGAATTTATTTGGTCTTGGATACAGGTAAGCACCCCAGTGATGGGAATTGATTAGATACTATGGTTGTTACCACTCTGGAGGTTTGTGGATCATCAGCCTACTCTAAAAATGCTTCTAATTCATTCATAGAGGAACATAGCAAGGAGACTTTACCACAAATTCTTGCATACAGAGGAAGTGCAAAATGCCATTTTATGTACAACAGATGGCTAAAGAAAACAGCCCATTGGATATACATGACAATAGAAATCTTTCTGCCTCCTTTTTTTGAAGAAAATTAAGAACAAAATAACATGTCTGATTCTTTCCTAAAATTCTCTCTGGCTTAGTACATTGCAAGTATGGTGAGGCAAAATGCCCAAAAGTTAAATTCTGTGCTTGTTTTCTTTATAACCATGTAGGCTGCTTTTCCATTAAATCAACAATTCTGCTTAAGTGGTTTTCAGCAATTTTACTTCTGTGTGTATTCATGCTATGCCTAGAGTTCAGGGACTCAAGGTATCCCTGAAACTAGCATTCAAGCAGAAACCATCTCTCACACTAATTTACTCTGTAACATGCCACTTCCCACTGTCCTCTTTCTTTTTTTGGCTTGAGAAATCCATAACATATTATCTTTGGCAATTGCTCAGGAACCATAAGCAAAGCATCTATTCCAGGCCTGTCCCTTGATATTTGAAATTTGCATGTTATTCCCAATCTTTCCATTACTGCTCAGAACACTTGCCAAAATAGGAGTAATGTATAAATCTTAAAAAATCAAAAATGGACCCAAAGCACCATCAAACTTTTTTTTCCCTGAGTTTTAGGGTTGAAATGTCTTAAGATAACAGCTTTAATTGGGTCCTCAGAACCAAGCACCTCTCCAAATACAACTAGGACTAGAAGTGTCACATTAGTTATAGAACTTACTAGGGTAGAGGAATCTTGATCTTGTATGTATAAGAGGCTGTTTGGATGCAAACCCTGTGGAATATACTAGACTCCTTGATAGTTTTGATTAAATCAAAGTTTAGAAATAGAATATAAACCAAGACATTAACGGTGGAGAGTGGATGATCAGACTAGATGACTTTTAGAGGTCACCTTTAACCGTAAGCAATCTGTATTTACTATTGATATGTATAGGATTTACCAGTGGATGTTTTTAAGTGTTGTTTCTAACCCTATTAATTTTATGCAACAGGAGAGCGGGTCATAAAGATCAGTGGAGATACATACAGAATAAAAATATATATAACAACATTTTTCCTATTATGTCAAGAAGCAAATGGAGAGGGCCTCCCAGCTAGTTGTAACTCTTTATGAATTTTTAAATACCTCCCACTGGTCAACTATTACATGTTTGAACTTTATTCTCATCAAAAAGGCATAAGCAAATCATTCACATGCTGAAAGAGTCTATGATACTTTGTTACAGTACAAAAATCTGGATATGACTGAAATATGTAAAGCAGGTCTAATGATCAAGATAAAAGATAATAGGTTTCCAACAACCAATGTTAAATTGTTCAAGTATATTTTTATCTGTAGAAATTATGTTTTCATTACTAAATTTTGATATTTTAGCAATTTTACTTTTCATTAACTGAATGTCTATGCATCTAACCACAACCTGTTGTTCATTAAAATCTCAGTGAAAGACCTTATGGAAGCAAGTTTTCATCAGGCCTAAGACAAACTCATGACTTACATTGGCTCATTTAAGTGCAGTAATTGTCCCAGTTTTCTCCTTTGATTGAATTTGTTGAGTTAATTGTGTATCTCTACTTCTGACTGACACAACAGAATTGCTTTTTTTTCAAAGTTAGGGTCATGATTCTGTGCATAAACTGGAATTGCTGATGTCTGCACATCGTGCTTCAGCTGGTGTGATAGGCTTGTAAGTTTAAAGCTCTGGTCCTACTACTCTGCACAGTCACCCCTCTGCCTGTTACACAGGTTATAATGACATCCCTGGGAGTCACAGCAGACAAGGGACAAAAATGTGTGAGCGGTTTTTCAGAGATCTTGTGACACCCTTGATTCTGCTGCATATGCATAATTACCAGCAAAGTGTTGCATCAGCCAAATATAAGAACAAAGTGTTGGCAATAAACAACAGTTTAGGATATCAGACTATTTATACAGTTTTCTCCTAATCCTTGTATGCAGGTCTACTTCAAGAGGGAAATGAGGCAGAAAACACGGGTGCACAGGTTGTGCCTCCGCTATCAGAACGGGGCCCCACAGGGCCTGAGCCCTGCCAGCAGAGTTAGGGGCTGGCAATAGTGTTTAATGACAGCCCCAGAAAGGGTGAAGGGATGAATCAAGTCCGTCATTCCTCCAGGGTCCAAACTGGGAGTCCAATGAGCAGGAGCTGGAGCCAGGATTGTGGCTGATGCAATGATCACCTCTGGGCTGGAGACAGCAATGCCTCTGCTCAGAGCTGAGCTGAAATGGGGCTCCTGGGACCATGAGCAAGGTTTGGAGTGCTCAGAGAAATTAAGGCTTCTCTGTTCACTCAAGGCCCTGACAAATATTTGCCCCTGTTTCTTGTGTCTAGAAAGGTTTTATATTCTGCACATCTGTATTCTTTTGTATTCACTTAAGCAGAAAGTACAGAGGACTATTCTTGGCTTCTCTTACAGTTTACCTTTAAACACACAGGAAAAGGTTTTACACCCAAGCTATAGCTGTAAGCATTACTACAGGGTCCCCTGATATTTTTTTGGGCAAGTTTCATTCAAAATATCTTGCTAGGTTGCTGAAATGCTGTCTTTCTCTGTATGTGCTGTTTCAGCAACAGGGGTTCCACAGGCTAATAAAGCTTCCTGCATCCTGTTTACCTTGACTCAGTCTAGGATGAAAAAAGGAGTGTTTTGCATAAAGAAAAAAGTTATAAAACCCCTCAAACTTCAAGTAGACTGTAGTTTATAGATATACTCTCACCAGTGAGATCTGAAGACTTCATTTTTTTTATGAAAAATCACTTGTACGTGCTCCTCTGTTGTTAAACTAAGAACAATTTAATATTTGTATTAAATGACAAGAAGTGTATCTGCCATTGAGTTATAGTAGCATTCTAAATTTGCCTTGAATACTTTAAATGCTTGCCTAATTAGATTATAGTAAATTATATACATACGTTACCTTTGATTCAGAGACATTAACAATGGAAATACTTTCACTTTAAAAAAAGTGCGAATAATTTTTCACATTCTTTGTTAAAAAGGTTTTGCTAGCCAAAAAGATTCCCCAAAAACTGTGAATTTCTCTCATCTTGAACCATTGCATTTCAATTATAATGTGGGTTTTGATAATCATATGGTAATGAGTCTGGGGAGGCTTGGGATTTTGTTTTGGTTTTTTTTCCTGCTTGGTTGTTTCTTCTTGTGTTTGGTTGGTTTGGGGTTTTCTTGTGTCCCAATTTTACAAATGCATAAAATGTAATGAATTTTTCATAGGACCCATAGTGAATCTTTCATAGATAGACTCAAAATATAACATCCCCATTAGATACACATTGCAATACCCTACAGGAGTTCTTGAATGGTCACTAAAACTGCATCTCTTCAGGATGATCTATAGGACATAAGATCTCAATCTGCTAAAGGACATCAATAAAAAGATTTGTTGTACACACCTACATCAAGAGTAGTAGCCCAGGGACCTTTTAAAACACATGGAAGTAAATTCATATTTTCAGACACAACTATATTTGACTTATCCTGTGTATCTGGCCTAAACATATAAATGACAATTCACCTACTTAAAAGTAGCTCTCTAGAACCAATTTAGACACCTGAAGAATGTCTGAGTTTTCTGCACAAGTGTGACTTACATAGACTTGTCTTTTTGCAGCAACAGCTGAAGACCAGATTGGGTGCTATGTGTCTAAAATGACTATTGAAAATCTGCTTAGGTGAGTGATATTTGCTTCCTATATTCCAAGTATGGAAATATTTAGGACCTCAAAAAAGGATTTATTGTCTGATCTTTTCCACTGATTTATATTTAAATAAGTAGCTTTATTTTCAATAGCTGAATCAAAAGAGGAAGAAATAGGCACCTTGGTATTTAAAGTGTAACACACTAAAATGTAACATCTTTTTGTTTTTTCAAAATGTAAATTTATGCTGGCTATGATGGAATCCATTATGTAATTAATTTTTTTTTAAGGCAGATACAAAGTTATTAATATTGCCATTTCAAGTCAATCACTTTCTAGAATTGATGCATCTTAGTTATTTTCAGATGTATTTTTTGACCTTGTATATTAGATGTTTTTCATCAGTGTCATGAATCAATCTCAGATTCAGATTCTGTTGTAATTATTTTATCTTTAATCAGCCTGGCTTCCACTCCACTGAAAAGTTCCTCTCCATCTTTCTAAATCTATTGCTTTCCATGGAGATAGTATCCACTTGACAAAATCACAGTAAGTTATGGTAGGTTTCCACTTGGCCTCAGTGGAGTGGTAAAACTTCTCCCCCAGAAAAGCAATTTGAATACTTAGGTGTTCTTCCCTCCTAATAGCATTTAGCACAGTTGAGAATATTAACTATTAGATCTGTTCTGGATGGACAGGAAAAGAAGACTTTTAATGCTATTAAATAAGGATTTTAATGAAAGTTCTTACACAAATGATTTTAAATCTCTTCATGGTTCCTTCACATTTAGAATGAAAGTGTGCTTTAATTTTATTTCTTGGGTTTCAAGTCTCTACTGTTAATTGTGATGTTCCCATATAACTTAAACTGTAATTTAAACTATATCAAAATATGGGCTGATAATAACTTCTATGTCTTTATTCAAAGTGAATCAACCAGAGTTCCAATAAAGTAATTTTTAAAAGTGTGATAATTTGTCTGTAGCCCCAGTGAATGTTATTTTGTCATTACTGGCAATAGTCACAGGTTTTCTATAGTCATTTGAGCTCCTGAGTGCAGGTGCTCAGGACTTAACTGGGCTTGACCTTTTTTACCTTACTTTAACTGCTGTCCCTCTGCCAAGTGCCTGTCACCCTGCCTATTTCAGCTAAAAACCTGTGAATACCTTATGGAGAAGGTGCGGCAAAGCCCAGACAAGACGACTGCAAAACAAACAGTATCCTTTTGCTTTCTCTGAGATTGGGGGGAACTATTCCAACCTTTGAGGTAAGAGATGTGTAGGAAGCAGCCTGTGTGAAGGAAATGTATAGAGGGAGACTCAGGCAGAACCCAACAGTGTTGTGGAAAAAGGCTTCTACATCACATTCATCCCAGAGAGGGAAAAGTCCTCAGCAGGAGCTCCTGGTAAAGACCTCCGTTCACTTTTCCCAAAGTTTGTCTCAAGTAATTAGGCTTGGAGTGAAAGGTATTGATACTGGAGTAGGACTGGCTTACTAGCGCTCATAAATTACCCAAACCATATAAAATTTGGTAATACTGGTGGCCTTGGTCTTAATTTTCATCTCTTATTGTTGAACATGGTTCTGTCACTGCAGTCTGTGTTTAGTTATGTGTCAGATTTCCGTTTACATGGCAATGGCTTGAAAATATCTCATTTTTTGTCCACATCACATCTATTTGTTGGATTCATATAAGTGGTAATGATAATATCCTTGACAAATTTATTTTTATAACATTAGCTTTGGACATTAGCAATTTTCAACACTACTTTGTGAATTAAAAAAAAAAAATAGGTTTAACCAAATTTAGTTTGTTTACTCATGATTCCTCAAACATTAGTTTACCTTTTAATCTCAGCCCTGTCTTCAGTCCTTGTTATGGAGAAATCCTCTTCATTCAAGGTCACAAAGTTACTTTTCAAAATCCCTTGACATTCTTGTTCCTTTTGTAGTTATATTATGTTATGGACAAATTACCAAATAATCAAAGACAGACAGTGAAAGTCTCAAACGAGTGTAAAATTTTGAAATTTTAATTAATTTTGGTACATGAGGAATAATATTTTCTTTCCTCACTTTGTCTTTAAATATCTGAGTTATGAAGCAATATTCTTTTAATATTTGACCTATATATCTGTTTATACATTTAAAGATCTAGGTGTTGCTGTCTCCAAACATCAAACATCAAACGCTACTTTCTGTAATGATAAAAATACACTATGTAGGAATCAAGAAATATAATTTTTAAAAAATATGTCAAAGATTATCAGGATAATAAAGGATGTATAAGAGGCATGTGTTCTCTCTCTCTCGGAGTTTCACCCCTCTCATAAATTGTCTGCATAATTTTTATGAAATTTATACTAAAATCTTGAATGCTTTTATTAAGGCTTCAGTGATTTGTTTGTAGAAGATAAATAGCTATTTTCTGTTAAACTGTATAAATAATAATATGTAACTGCTGATATCTACATCAAAAGCTGACAAGATATTAAATTTCAAGCAGCTCTCCACATTGTTTATTAAACTGATAGTTTCATAAAAAAATAAAGCCAAAATATATGTAAAATAAAGAGTGGCTTCTGCTCTTTGCAAACTACAAGAGCAGGAACAAAAGCTCTGTGAATAGCACTCTTCCTACAAATACAAAACCTCTCAGTTTGTGGGGTTTTCCCCATTTATGTGGGTAGAATCAAGGCTTCTTTGAGGTCATATGGCCCAGTGATAAGATTTGATTAGTGAGAGATGCCCAAATCAAGGTGCAAACAAGACCATATACTGAAGTCAATGACATGGATCTTATTTAACAATAAATGTGAGGGAGAGATAAGAAATAGAAAAGGGGATGGGAGGTGAGAGATAGAGAGAGAGAGCTTGAGATATCAAGCAGAAGAGAGTCACCACCCATACATCCAGCAGAATTCTTTTGGCTCTTCTCTAGTATGGACTTCTCTGTGGTGGGGGTCCCAATGTTCAAAATTTTCCCAATTTACACATGCTAGCAAAAAAATGAATTAATGCTCATTGGCTACGCTGTTCTCTTATTTTGTTGGTTAAATTATTCACCTGCTTCTAATGCTAATTAATCCCATGCCCAGCCTTTCTCTTCAGTCAGTAGACTGTGAGTCGGTCACTACCTCCCCTTGCTCTTCCCTCTTCCCCAGTCCAAGCTATTTTCAGCACAGTTGCTGAGTTTTCTTTCCTTGTGACCCATAAATTGTGCATTCTTTATGTCCATTATCAGTAATAGATTCTTCTCCCCCAGCTGGTTAACCTTGCCCTAGGTCTGAGATAACACTCAGACAATAGTGTACCACCTTTTCCCTATCTCAAATTCCCAGCTGGGTCCTTTCAGAGATTTATTTTGATCTCACATAAAAAGGGTTTATTCAGAGTGAGGGAGTAATTTGGGAAATTTTATTGGAAGACCAACTGTGTAGTACTTTCACCTGGCAGCTTTGTCATTTTCCAACTTGCAGCTACATGGAAATAAGGTATAGAAGAAACAAATTTTCCTTTGCTTTTTGAAGGAAGTTGCTTATGAAAATATCCATCCCTGGGGGTCAGCTTTCAATTGTAAATGCCTTTCTTTCCTCTTGTATGTGTTATTCCAACACAGGCATATTTCTGATGCCTACTGTCTTATATAAATGAGAAGTATTATTATGAGTAAGAATAAACAATATGTTACTGTCAAAATGTTTTTCAAATATGTTTTCAAAGCAAGATTTAAATAGAGGCTTATCTGCTGAATACTGTGTAATTAGAGTTTTTTGGTTTGCCTTTTACTATGAGTGAAAAATTCTACTTTCTAAACAATATAATTTATAGTTATATAAATAATTGCTTACTTATGTAATTCAATCTCCATTTAATAATTGTTTTCACATCTTTGTTTTTGCTACAACTAAGAATCATTTAGTCAGAAAGCCATAAAATTAAAATAACTTATAATTTATACCCAATTTGTTTAGATTCACATTAGTACCAGTAAACTACCTCTTTATGGCCTAAAAGAAGTTTAAATAGTAAATCCTAAGTTACAGCATCCTGGTTCTTCTGTATCGTGCAGATATCACTCCAAATAGACCTTCTAACTAAAATATTTAATAGTTTGCATCTGGATCATGAATCCCCACCTAGCATCTCTTCTCCTGAGACCCTGTACATACCATTTTCCTTCCTTTATTGCTATTGGAAATGGCCTCTGATGAGGATATCTGTAGTGCTGAAAAAGGACAACAATTTTCAAGGCATCTTGTCCCCATCAGTCTCCCAAACGATTAGTGCAGTCAAAAAAATGTAAAAGTTACTTTTGCAACAGTAGCTTCCAGCACTTCACACACTGAACTAGGACAAGAAGACACTACACATTGAATCCTTTGTATGGATTGTCATCTTCTGCAATAAAAGTCTGTTCTCTTGTCTTAATTTTCCCCTTATTTGAACCAACATTTTTGAGAGAAAAAATATCACTTTACTTTTGATGTCAAAAGGAGTTTCGTTTTAATATTTTTTCACATAATGTCTTCAGAAAGTCTAATCTTTAAAAGTTTTTTTTTAGTTTCCCAAAACAATCCTGTGGCACACTTTTGTAGTAATTTTGAGATTTTGAGTAATTTTAGATTTTTTTACATTGAATCCTCACTGTTTCATATTAACCTGCCAAATTTAGCTATGGTTAAAAGAGCTCAAAGGACTTCATAGTACAACAGAGATATTTTGTTTTAGTGTTAGTAACATGCCACTTACTTACATGAATTTGCAATCTAAAAAATATTTGTTTTGCTCCTCAGATGTGGAAACTTCAGATATCTGTGGTGTCTCCATGGGTTAGGGCTTGGTTTCATGCATTATAAGTAAATTCCTCACTGCCTATTATGATTTATTACACCGAGAGGTGGTGAAAGTTGAATCATGAAATCTGAAGTCTGGATTTGAACCAAAAACACCACAGGCATATATTGTGCACTAGGGATGCTATGAAAATAGGTCGTTCTGTTGCCAAACATATATTAAGAAGACCCCCCCCAAAATGTTAACTGTCATAATTTCACACTCCAAAGGTTAAGAACTTCCATGCTAACTATCAAGAGATGTTTAACTTGGAGCTTGCTTATTTTACATTGTGCTTTGGTTCTCTGACTCTCTGTTGTTTTATTCTAATATATTACCATTGTGTAAAATTCTAACACTTGAACAATGACAACCAGAGTAAAATAGTAAATAATGACTAAAATATTTATGTTGGGTTTTTTGTTTTAAAGTATTTTAACTGTTTGAAGAATAAGAAGTAAATTACTTCTTGCATTTAATTAAATGTAGGTTAAAGAAAGCACAAAAAAATTCAGAAGTGCCACACTGACATGCCTTCATGTAGGTCTGTATCAGAACCGCAGAGTGTTCTTTTTAATACACCCAGAAAAAATGTACCATTCATTCCTTAGTATTAGTACACCACACTATATAATTTATATGGATGATACAGTCATATTTCAGCTTGCATGCTTAGACATTTTGAAAAACACCATATGTTAAAATTTGAAAAATAATTACTTTCTCACACAAGATAAACTAAAGCTGTTGAAAACTCTGTACCGTGTTTATTGAATTGTGAATTAATTTGATTAACCAGTGCAATACACATCACAGAGTTGGAATTACTGATAGATTTTACAGCTAAGAAAGTATTTCAAATACTTATGTACCTCAAGCACTGGTTTACATTATTTGTGTAGGTAAAAAACCAGAAAGTTGTGTTAATTACCAAAATTATCCTGTTCTCATCTACAGAAATACACAACTAAGATCTACAGCACTGTTGTAATTTTATGTATTAAAAGTTGAAATTTGATTAATTTTGTTGTTCTTAAATCCATGACAAAAAAAAGAAACACAAGCATTCACATGAACTAGAATAACATCATAAAAATTCAGGGTTTGAAGATGTTAACAGCCCTTGTAATAGAAATTCAGAATCTAATCACTTTTAAGAATGAAGAAAGGAAAACCTTTCAGTAATTAAAAAAAAAAAAAAAAGGAAAACCTTTGAGTCATTAAAAAAATAAAAAAATAAAATAAGAAGACTATTTTAAAATTATACATTATATAATTTTATAGACTTCTTTAAAAATATTTTAAAATATATTAAAATTTAAATATTTCCTACATTCACCATTAAGGTTATTGGGACTAAAACAGAAGTGGTCTTTTTTTACCCTTTTGAAATTTGCTACTAATTAAACAGAATAAATGTTTTAAAGTGCAGTATATTTTAAGTGATTACTCCACATGATAAAATTAAAGACTGTTGAAGAAAAATCCACAAAATGGTCAGTAAGATTGGAGATTGTGGTGACATGGGTGTATGGCGTAGAAAGGAAATGGAGGACTAATATTTTGGCACAGTTCCCATTAAAAAAACAAACAAACAAACAAACAAAAAACAACAAAGAAACAATAAAATGAACCCAACACAGATATGCAAAACCTCTCACCACTAGTTTCAATAGTAAAAAATACTTTTCATGTAGAGAACATGTAAGTGTGTGGGCTGTAGTGTAAGTATGTGTCTGCGTTCAATATTTCACATATATCAGTTTTACAGAAATGTTTACTTTTTAGGGTAGAATGGATATTTGGGGGGGAAATATGATTTGATTTTTTAGAAAAGAAACATTAACAGGGAAAACAAAAGCCTAGGAATCTTTTCAGATACAGTGGAATATCCACATATATTTCTTGCTGAAAATTAGATTCTGAGTGAATGACATCTACATGTTTTTTTGCTTTTCCAAGACAAATACACTGTTTTATTGAAATAGCTTTAGGAACCCAGCATCACTTCTGTATAGTTGAATTCTCTCATAGAGAATTTTGATATTGAGTAGTGGATTATGGATAGAGACCTAGAGGCTGCCTTTGTACTAATAAATTAAATAAAAATGTCATTGAGGACTAGAATATGACCATCTGTAGTTTTAAATTAATAGCATGGTCCTTAGCAGACTTCTGGCCCATGTCAGGCACCATTCTCCCAGCAGTTGCCAACTAGAGCTACACTGCAAAGGTCATTCCCAGCAGGCAGCTTGAATGCACTTACACTGCTGTAAGGGCCGGGGGAGTTTATTGGTGTCACGATGGGCTGCTCCCAGCCAGCCGGCCTGAGAACCAGCGAGCACTGCTGGGCACACCTGCTGCCTGCTCTTGTAGCCATGGGCTCATTGTCCAAGATGAAATCCTCTCTGATCCTTTTGTCAACCCTCAGTAATATGTGTCTTCATCAGTTAAATAACCATCATTGGTTTACTATGTGCAATACATTAGGGCAAACAGAAGGATTTTGGTTTTGACCACTACATGCTGAGCTGTTTTCACAGAATCTTATCTTGTTAAACATATTAATTCTGGTAAAGCTTTCTCTCTGTTTGGAATAATTGTCGTTTTCACCTATGTACAAAGCATCTACTTGAAAAGCATATAATTGTTTGTTAAAGCTATAAAATCAGTGAAGAAAAATCACAGAAATTATCTATATATGGGGAAATTAGACAGGGCCTTGGTTCTGATCTCTATACTGTCTGTCACAGGTTTACGGGACTCAATACACAATCTTATTATGCAATTATGTTTTCTTCTGAAAATGAGTTAAGGATTTTAGGCAAAGCTGCCTATTTGTTTCTCTTTAGAGACTTTAGAAGTCAACAAGGAAGATCCACTCTGCTTAAAAACAGTAATGACTTTTATGGGTTTTTTTCTGTTGATTTTGAAAAAGAAAATGACATTAATTCACCCTTTTGCGTCCCATCCCCTGTAATACCATTTGAATTATTATATAATGTTTTAAAAAGATATAAGTCTGCTGTGACTTTTTGTGCTTGACAGGCAAGAAATCAGATAGAAAATCTGCATATATAACATTAGACATCTCATATTTAGTTCATTGACCAGAAATCTCATCTGTTCTGTAAATGAAGGAATTCGTTAAAGGGAGCATAAAGTAGTAGTTCTTGCTTTAGATATTTTGTCTCCCCTAGTCTGCTTTTCCCTTGTTTTCTTCCTTAGCAATATAGTTGTTATTCTCAGTATGTTTTCCAACTAGAAAAAGATCTTGCATCATATTCAGCTGTCATTTTAACATGTCTCTCTCTCATAGATACAGATGAATTCTACCTATAGACCTGAACTAAATTGGTCACAGGGGAGAATAGCCCAGGGATATCACCTGCAGCCTAACCCCACACACATTAGAAAATTCTCCAGGGGAAATCAGCTCTGGGGTTGGGAGAAGTGTTTCCCCCTCCTCCACTGCCCTCCCCTGGTTTTGGAATTGGTTGGAGTAATGCTGTTTGACTTTATTTGGTTTAGTGGTTATAAGTGTCCTTTTTCTACAGTTTTAGTAAAATACTCAATCCCCTCTGTGGTTACCCTTGGGTGTATTACTGTTGTTTTAGTATAGGCTGAGCTGCTGTGAAGATTATATGCTCTGTGCCTGGTCATTGTAGAAAGATACTTCCTCCTGAAGGAATGAAGTAATCAGCAAAATATATCTGCAAATACCTGCAGCATCAAACCCTTGTTAAGTCAAAAGGAACAAAGGTGAAAACATGAACAGCATCTATCAAGTAATGCAGCAGCTCAGCATGCCTTTTGAATTAAGGCTTATGTGCAGGTGCACTTGAAAAACATCTTTTTCAAGCACAAGCTGTTAAAGGATGGGAGTTGAGAGGCCACCTGTCCTTTTGTGGGAGTAAATCTTTTCAGACAACAGCTGAATCAACTGTCCTTAGAATTCATGTACCACAGGCTCATAAATCACATTTCTAGGGAATCATCATGTTGTCACCACTGATGTCAGCCTCAGTTCTCTGAAAAAAATCACTGTGTCCATGTGCATGTATGACGTTACCCAAATACAATGACACTTGATGCTCTTCAAATAATATATATATATATATAAAATATATCTAAGATTATTACATTATCAGGAATATATTACAGTCTTCAAAGTCAAAATACACTTTATATACTTTCCAGTATGTACCATATGTTTTATGACTGCAGAGCTATCCACTACACATTTTTGTCCTGACAAGAATTTTTATTTTTCTCAATGTAATAACTGAAATCATGAACATTCAGAGACAATATCAGTGTTAGTTTCATCCTGAAATTTTTAATGACAATTGTTTTAAGAGAATGACTCACAAAAATTAATGAATTTCAGAGCGCCTAGGTTAAGTGACCATTTTTCAAGTTACTTAAAAGGAATTTAACTTAATTCATTCTGAGTATCTCCAAGTATATATTATTATTTAATTTCATGAGTTTTATTTGCAATAGGAGCCATAGAGGGCTTCTACTTGTGGCTGAGATCTTTACAATTAGCAGGATAGACTTGAGTACAAGACATTAAATTACATTAAATATTATTTTATTCTAAATGGGAAGGACTATTAAAGAGATTTAAACCAGTTTCTCCAATGTTGTTTCAATAATGTAATTTTTTAATTGAGACTAAAGACTTCCAGGTCCCTACTGAATGTCTTTAATAATTCTTAATATTTCAGGAATGGATTTGCCTATTCACCTTCTTTTTTTTTCCCCTTAGAATTTTTCTCTTTTCCATCTCTTTACCTTTTGAAAATGAACAAAAGCCCATGAAGCTGAGGCAAAATATCTGCATAAAGGCACATTTTATGAGAAAATAAGAAGCTAAATTAAAATACTAACATTAGAATATCATTTATGCATATCAAAGTTGATTATAATGTTGCTGTATTTTTACAACACTGTCCAAGGTATTTCACAAAACAATCAAGAAGCATCAATACTCACACATGGTTGTGAAATATCTGAACAATTAAATATTTCTAATATTTCTTAAGACAGTCATTATAGCCTGAGTGTGCTTATGTTTTTTTTCAGTTTGTTATCTGAGTTAAACAAAATTTTTCACTTTAGGAACTAATGTCAAATTTTTTTTCAAATGGCTTTAGGTGCTCATTTTTATGGGATATATACTGAGAGACCTTTAAAGTTGGCATCTTTTAAAAATCAGGGCCATTAAATTGTTTCAAGCTGGACAAAAATTCCATGGATTTTTTATTTCTCAGTCTTGACCTGAAATCTTTGCTTTTATAAATAGAACAAAATTCTCGAATGTGGAATAGATTATCTCCAGTGGCTATCTAGACATGTATTACATGCTTTTTACTATAGTCTTAAGAGGATGGAGCTCCAAGTATAATATATTCGAGTACCATACATTATTCCTGATGAGGTTTCAAGAGAATCATTCTGAGCAGGGAATGTCATGCTTCATATGCATCTGCTCTAGATTTGGACTAAAAGCAAGAATGTCTCTTGGTTACAATGTAAATGTCTACATTTTTTTTCTACTCAGTAAAAGGGAGTACCCCTAATTACAGTATATCTCCTGTTCTAACAAGTGCAGAATCTCCACAGCCAAAAGCAGAAGAATGTTTCAGCACAGTACATACTTGAAATACACATCATTCCAAAACAGTGCAAACAAGCCTGCATCAGATTCAACACATGGAAGAATTGCAACCACCAATCGGGTATCAGTGTAGATTATAACAACAATAATCTTATCCTGTCTGGATTTGGATACAGAACCTTGAATCCAAAAGAAGCTATCAGCCATGGAAATACTTATATCAAGTTCCTGTGCTTAAAGTTATACAGGAGCTGACAGAAGGTGTGTTGACTGTCTTTTCATCCACTTTGTTCCCTAAAATAATTTAAAAATATTTAAATATTTATATAATTCAATATGTATACTTAGAAAGTTGAACTGTCCTCTTTTTTCCTTCTTTGCTTTTTTGCTCATGGTTTCCTTCTCTTGATGCAAAATATCCATGTTTTCTATAGACATTCTTCTTTACCTTGGACTTTATTTGCCAATATGTAACATTCTCATTTATGAAAGGCACATTGAATCACTACCAGGATGTACAGGAAAAATGTTTTTGTGGTTATTACACATTTATAGTCAAAGTACACTTTCAGTAAACCATTGCTTTAAAAAAATGAGTGAAACAGCTTTTAGACCTGCTTAATACTTTGGACTGCTTCATCATGTTTTCAGAATTTTTGATCAGTTTCACATAGTAAATAATTTTTATGCCTACAAAGATTCTTTTGTTTGCTAATAAGACTATACCAAGTCAAAAAACTTCAAGGGAGCATCTCTTTGGGATGCTATAACAAAATAATTTTGTATTGCATTCAGAAATTTTGTGGGATGCTGATCACATACACCAAATCTATGGTTCACACTTCTTTGCTCTTGTCAAATATGAAACACTTGAGTGTGGTACAGTAGTAAGTTATCTTTGATTGCAGAGAATGCAAGTCTGTTCTTTTTGCTGAAGTGCAATGTCCTTGTTCAAGAAACAATGAGTTGCCTGGAATTAAATTTTGTAGGAGACAGCTATAAATATCAAAGACTACAAATTCACAGCTCTTTGTAAAAATAGGTCATGGACTTGGAAGGGAAAAGAAATCAAACAAGTACATAGAGAGTTTCCAACCTGGAATTTAGTTTGCTGCCTTCTAAAAATACCTCATTCATTTGTTAATCAGTGAGATACCTCAGAGAAAAGGTATCAGAAGAAAGATTTTTAGAAGTCAATAGAAGAAAATAATATAATAGTCTCCTTGTCTGTGTTTCCTGAACCTCTTACACATGCTATTTCAGCAGTTATCCTGGGAAGTTTCAATTCCTCACTGCACTATAGATACGATTTTTCAGCAATTTGAAGGACTTTTTTTTCTACTCCCAAAGTAGCTGCCCACAGCATCTGTGCAGAGCTAGCAGCATAGAAAGCAGGTTTTCATTACCTTAACAGCTGCTTAAAAGATCACAAAGACATGACTTGGGCTGATGTGATATTTGGAAAAGAGATTCATCTTCATAAAAAAAAAAAAAAAAAAAAATATGGCACTCACCTGAGCCAGTACAGATGTTAGTAATCACATTGGCTTTATTCCAGATAAGAAATTTTTTTTTGCTGTATGTCCTGCATGAGGTTGCACTAAAAAAATCACCATAACCAATACTGAACAGTTCGTGTGCAGTCAGTGAAATCCTTCCATCAGCTAATTTAAAAATTGCAATGTATAGAATTGAGGTAACCTGAGAATTTCATTCACAGGGGGATATTCAGACAATCATAATCAGAACAGGAACTAGACAAAAAAAAAATTGATACTCATGATAATGAGATCCTAAAAGAATACTTCAGGGTCATTAAAGGATGAAAATATGAAGAGTAAAAATCAATAAATAATATCAGTAGAGCTTTTCTGCAAGAGAAAATGGTCACTGTGGAAGAATGAATGAGAAAACAAAAACAAAAGAAATTTTCTCGCATTTTCTTGGGAGCTATTAGAATATATTCACTCTTTTGAGACATTTGCCCTTCTCCTTTTCAAGGCATTTCTTCTAAGACATTTCTTCTTTTCTAGATAGTATCTGGTGCAGGCTGCATGCTTTTTTTTTCCCCTCCTTTTTTGTTCCTGACCTCTTGCAAGAGACACCTGACAGATTGGAGCTACTTCTTCAGAAACACTACTGAGCACTGATTTCTGATGCAGTGCAGAACTCTGTACTGCTGGACTGGGAGGTTCAAGCCTGCACTTGAACATAAACTCCCTCCTTCTATGTTCCATCATGCTCTGCCTCTGATATGCAAAAGAATCCAGCTGAATCTTGAAGCTGAACACTCGAGTAAAGGTGCTGAAGAAGAGATAAATCTTGATCCAAGACCTGAAGGCAGCTGCACCACAGTATAGATATAATAAAATTTTTTTCTCATTAAATTAGTCTTGTTATTCTTCCCCTGGTGGTAACATCTATCTCTAGAAACATCTATCTCTAGAAACCATTAGACAGAAAATGTTTCATCAAATCATAGTAGGTGAAAGTCACAGGACTTTCTGAAATCCTATCTAAAACCCATTTATACTGTTTCAAACTTGTCCACAGAGAAATTAATCACAAAAATATTCAAAAGAAGATGTTAACAGAATTTTAACAATGAAACAAACAAAAGGTCCAGATAGGTGAATTTCATATCATCCCCCTGAAATGTTAATAAATAGTTGCATTTTATTTTTTTTAATCCAAGTGTACCAAGTTTGTATTAGATGTGAGAAAAGAGATCAGCTTTTTAGAATTCAGATTTACAATCTGGGTTCTGGAAGGAAAATATTTCTGTCAGAGCATGCTTAATACAAGATTATTTTCTTATTTTTTCTTTTTCTTATTTAACCAAAACTACAGTCAAGGAAAACTACTAATCAAGGTAAAGACATCCAGTGACAAAACTCTTTAAAGCCTTTTCTTATATTTACAATTTGCTTTGGTACAAGAGTATTCTTTTTCTTTATTTTCTTTCTGTTTTCTCTCCTAATACTGAGCAAGCAGTTCCCAATCAGCAATTCATTTGGGCTTAGATATGGATCATAATTAACAGAAAAATTGTAAGCAGGCACTAAATCCCTGCCCAGGAGTAGAAAAGAGTCACAATGGCACAGGTTTTCCCAGCATCAATTTAATGAACTGCTACTATCTAAATAGACCAGATGACCAGGAGAGGATATGTCTTTATTAGACATACTGTTCAAAATATGCTGTGTGACTAAGAAAACTCATCATCACATTCTATCCTTTAGGTAGGATGTAAGCTTATACTCAACGAGGAATGTGGAAAGTGAGTCATACTATAGTCTTTAACAAGAGCAAATGATAGAAAAGATTGTAGTAAGATCTGACTAATAATCCAGATTAAACTTTTTTTTCCTCTTCTATTTAGAGGCAACATTAACATTTTCTATATTTTGTTTGCTTGCTTTTTTAGTCCAATTTCAATATCTGTACATAGAGTGAGCCTTACAATTAGCTTCAACAGCCAACGCCTGATGGTTGAACCTTGCTATTCTGTGAATTCCGTGAATTCTGTTGAATTCATTCTGTTTCCACTTAGGATGGCAAGTGAAAGAAATCAAGGTCAAATCAGGAGAAACTTAAAATACTCGTCTTCTGTGCAAGGAACTTAAAAACTTACCTGTTGACGTCTTACTCACTTAACGAGCACAATAAAGTAAAATAAATTAATCATAGCTTTGAGACATTTCCAGGAAAAACAACAAACAAACAAACAAACAAACCCCCCCAACCAAACAAAAACAATCAAACAAAAACAACAACACAAAATACCACCAAAACTGAAATCAAAATAGAAACCAAAACCTAAACCAGAATCAAAACCAAAACCAAAACCTAAACCAGAATCAAAACCAAAACCAAAACCGAAACAAAGAAGCTGACTCAAGACTGTTTCCATGAGGAGATTTGCTGTCTCAGATCTGACATTTTCTGACTGAAATTGAAGTATAGACATGAGGAAGGACCATCCAATCTACCAGAACTGCCTATAGTATGAATTATTGTTTGTACTGTACAGAGCCTAAGTCACAAGTAAGGTTTCTTTGTGTTGATATATAAGACAATTTAGCTGTGCTTTCCTAAGCTAAAAGTTCTTTAGATAGATGAATTCAATTTATCACATAAGGAAAATAATAAATTCTACTTCTATTATTACATTTATCAAAGTTGAATTATCAGTGCAAGTCAAACTATTATGCCCAGTCTGAATATCCACACCATTGTTCTCTCATTTGTCTAATTTTTGTTTTAGACTACTAATATAGATATCCTCAGTTAGGAAAAAATATGCATTATTTTAAAAGTGTTTGGTGTTTGCCATCCTTATATAATCTTCCACTGCCATTTATTTTGTAAAAGTTGCTGATAAGTTTTGCTGATGTAAATTTGGCACTCGTTTTTGTTACTTTGCTAAAAGGACCAGATGCTGCAATAGGAACCTGATTTGGAAAAGTGTTTTCTTATCAATTCTTCTAGTGTACCCCTTTTCTTCAATGAAAAATGTTTTCTGTGGCTTAATTTGTTTTTTGTAAATTAAACTTGCATTTTTATCTAAATTTACTTACATTTTCCTTCCACTATTAAGGAATATTATATCATATTGGGATCAGGCAAATCTGTTCTTTTTAACCCACTTTACCCATCATTTCTCTTTTATAGTTGGAGAGCAAGACTCTTATTTGAAACCTGGAGTGGATAAATTTTCCAGATATTCCATATTGCAACTTTTTCCTCACAGTTCTTGGAAATTTTGTGATGCAGATTACTTGATTTTAATAGCACAAGCACACTATTTTCTTTTGAGTTTTCACTGTTGCATGTAGCTTTCAATGCTTTTGTAGTAATGATGGACATTTCCATAAAAATATTTTGCAAAGTATTAATCTATTTTTAGGAGCACTGAGAGATGATAATTTTGACTATAAATATTTTCCTGTAATGCACTGCTGTTTCAGTGTGGGTTTTCTTGATTTTTAATCAATTTCTAAATCTAAGGAGGTTTTGCTTTTAATTTTTTCTGCAGGGTCTGACTCCTCTAAACTTTTTGACCTCTGACCCTGAAGACAGACTCTTCTTTGCTGGTTTTTAATACCCTTTCTGAAGTCCTGTTCTACAGTATGTCCCCTTTGTTTGAGATATAAATTCTAATTATTCTTTAATCATTAATGTTTTAAATAAATTCCCATCTTACTTTAATTATCTAATCTCAAATCAATTGATTCAGTTGACTTAGTAAAAGATTTCCCTTATTGTCTAGAGAGCTAACCTTTTGAAGGCAAAAACTCCTTTTTCTTGAATTGGTATGTCTTAAATTAGACTGGTTCTTTGGTTACTCAGTTTAATAATTTTCAATTGTTTTGTCAAACATATATATATTCTGTCATCACAAAAATGAAATTACAGTCTTGTGTTTCGGCTCTTAGTCTTGATTTCATTGGTGCCACTACTAGCAAAATAATTCAGGAATAAACTTTCTAAATTATTTGGGTATTCATCTGCATTTGAACTTGGGCAAAATATTTTTGGACAGTCAGATATTATTTTATGGCCATAGACATTTGTCATAAATAATCAAATTTCCCTGTCAGAATCTGTAATATTGCCCCTTTTTCTTGTCTCTTTATTTCTAATTTTTTTACAATTATAATTACATAAATACAATTTGATGTGGGGAAAAAAAAGAAGTAGAGCTGTTGAAATTAATTATGAGTAACACTTTTTTGTGAGGATGAAAGATCTGTAAGTGTCTTTGAGATGCTCATTCTACTGCATATGTGGAAAATGAAACTCACCACTGAAAGGTTCGAACTGATCATTGGAAGATTCTGACTGTAACAAAAGACAAAACTATGGCTCTCATTTCACAGGCTTCCAAACAGAAATAATTTCAAATTAAAAAGCATGAACACTTCTCTGTCTTATCTCCACATTAGAGTTCTCTGCAATTCCTACTGAAAAGTGAATTCCTGGGGACAGCTTACTCTGCATAGTGTCAACACTATGGGCTTGAGTTACAGAAACATACTATCATCTAGTTGAGCTTGGCCTTCTTAAGACATATTCAATCTCTGTGATAAAATTCAGAGCAAGATAAATGAATGCTTTCAGATGCTTTCTCTGTTGGAGACCTTTCTTAAATTAATCTGCAACTATAAGAAAATTAATTTCCAAAAGCAAAAAGTCCTGCCTGATGGGACGTGAATACAGCAGAAGCCTGACCTACTTATAAAAGACACCAAAACTGGTCTATTATGGTTTTTACTGTTAAGTATACATGTTTCTTACTTTTAGAAGTAAGGTAAGGTGTACCTTTTCTGCTTTGAAATAAAAACAATTAAGTCTTGCAGCAGACCATTACTTATTAATTTAAATTTAATTAATGATATTTGTTTTAGATGTAAACACGTGAAACGTGTTTATAGACTGATAATCTTTTTTTTGATTCCTTGGCTAATTACAACATGATGTTATAGTTTTTAGCTGGGACTCCCTAGAAGTATAATACCAATAAACTGCAAGCCTTTCTCGTGATGAAAGGTTGATTCAGTCTCCAAACACAATCATTCCTGGCATTGTTCTTGCAGATACTGCCAACAGTATCAAAAGATATATTAGTTTTAGTCTTTAGTTTTTCTGCTCCCCTGGGACCTTGGATGTTTCAAATGCTTCTCATTTATTCTTGAAGTAAAATTAAATCCTCTCAAAGGAGGAAAGCTGTTTAGATAAATCCACTGAGTTACCTTGTGCTGTTTTCTCTTTTAGATCACTTTTGGAGCTGTTTCCATAGCTGTGAGCTTTTAATCCTCTAAGACTAGTAAAAAGAACTGAATCTTACTTTGTGTAATGAAGCTGAAAACACATCTCACTCTGAGATTAACCTCCTGCTTTGCAAGTTTGAGAAGAATGCTTTAAAGGCAGAAAAAGCTAAAGGTTTACTCAAGTGGAAATGAGAAAACAGTGCAGAAAAATCCAGAGGTGAGGAAAAGGTCAGTAGGTAAAAAAAGGAGGCATTCTGTTAAGATATGGCAAGTTATGCACAGCAGTACTCCCCTTTAATTAGAAATACTTCTGTCTTATCTATTCTTAAGTGCATAAGTATGTACACACAGAAACTTTAAGAAATTATTTATCATTTCAAATTACTCTAATTCTGAATAGGTATGGGAAATCATCCCTTATCAGGCACTATAGTCCTGAGCCTTATATTTTTTTTTTTTTTTTTTGTGTACCGTTTAGAATTAATATAACAGAATACTCTGTACCCCAACCCAAAGTCAACCAAAATCACTGAGATCTGCTGAACATTTCATTTCTAACAACAAAAGTGCTTCAGGAAGAGGCACTCATAAAAGTTCATCCTAGAACCCCAACAACCGATGGAAAATGTAGGACCTGCAGGAACACACAATGGGCCAGAAAGGCAGGTTCTATTTCTCTGCATATCTCCACACAGTACCCTAAGCAGTCAATTAATGACTGTGCTATGGTGCGTCCCCAACACTAGAATTTATCTCTTTTAAGTGAAAAAGAGCTAATAATTTTCACTGAAGACAAACAACTATCTGAATTTATTTCTTCTGGGAAGTGACCTGTAAGTCATTCACCTCCACTGATATTTGTATTATTCTGTAGTTTCAACTGGTTCTTGAAAAATATATGACTAGTAATATTTCTGTGACTTGATTAACTTTCAAAGTCATAAGGCATGTTCTGAAGAACTGTTCAAACAGTTATTTATCTTAGGCAACTGGAAAGACAGTTGATTTTGTTTCAGTTCTCAATGGAGGAAGATTCAGTCTTGCCTCATTTAGATTATTGTGCCAGATCATAGCCAATGTACTTAATCTTAATCTTGTCCTACAAAAAAAAGAATACTAGTCTATTTTAAAGGCTATTATGAAATAAAAATTGGGGTCATTAGACACTACAGTTATGAGAAATTCAAAGACTACCTTCCCTAGCTATTTGTTGCTGATCATTGCAAGCAATACCCAGTTTTATTCACCAAAATCAACAAAATACATTTCATAATGGATTACTTTAAAAATAGGCATGTTTTCACTTTTTATTAGGATATGATCTTAACTTCTGCAATGAGCATTAATCTATGTAATTTCTTTTCATAAATACATTAAATCTCAATTCAAACCTGAAAAGCATCTGTAAAGTAAAATAATGGAATTTCAATATATGCCTTTGTATTCTAAATCTCCTTTTAAATTAGTTTGAAAATATCCATCTTGTCTTATGTATTCATATATATGATGAAACATGAAATTGATATCAATTATGAAATGATGCACAAGAAAATTTATAAAATGAACGGCATGCAACTCAATTATACTAGGTTCTCTGTTTCCTATTAAAAAAAAAAAATCACTGTAGTATTCCTGATAAAGAATTACACAGCCATAGCTGAAATTAAGAATCCGAATGCTTCTTCTTCAGTCAATCTAAGATAAGTAATCACATATGAAGCCATACACTCAGGGAGCATAGGAGGGAAAATTCTCAGTTTACAGTCTTATTTTTCTGGGAATACATAGGAGGAGTTAAAAATAAGAGTTCAACATTAAAACAAGATACACTTTCAGATTTAAACATTTTTTGGGTTATGCAAGACAGAAGTGTCGAGCTGTTCTGGATGAAGAGTGCAACAGCAACAATAAAATTGACTCCTAATAGCCAAAAAGAGGTGTCATCCTAACTAATCTATCTACTGTGGAAACAAATTAGCCTGAAGTGTCTCGTAATTTTAGCCAATATTCCAGGTTAACAGATTGTGTTCAAACTTCATATACTTCATATACTTCATATACTTCATATATATTCTACTGAAAGTTAATCAATACACTCAAAAATAAGACTCTCAGTCTGTAAGTTTGTCACTGATTATAAATTAGAACTTGCAGGTTCTATAAAATACTTTAATAGAATTGAATTAAAGTAACAATCTGTGCCAACATCTCTCCCTTCCCACAGGCTTAGCTCCTGATCCATTTAATGATTTGTTTCAATTACTTAGTAATGCACTATGAAAGCCTGGCAATCCAAGCATCTTTGTAAAACATATTTTATATTACTTTTTACTTACTGACATGTCTTTAGCTGTAAGATGTAATGTAAGGATCTGAGGACAAAAAAAATTGAAATAACATCTAACTTTGCACTTTGTAAATTTGTGAACAGGACTAAATATTTTTGCACCCTTTGATCCAAGTATCAGCTATCTAGTGTGAAAATATGATTTCAGTTTTAAGGAGAAGTGCTCTTTGTTACTGCAGTGGAATTTAGTTTCAATATAAACTCCCGCAAAGAGTTATCTAAATTTAAATTCAGACCTCAACCAAATTTCAGCAAAGGAAAACTTTCTTTCAATCACATCTTAGATAAGAAATGTATCAAATAAGGGCATGTTTTGAAAAGAAATAGAAGTAAATTTAATAGCAAGAAAATATATTTCTATAATTCTACTTTATGCTTAAGGGGAAAAAAAGTGTTTCTATGTGTGAATCATCCTGTGCCTTATTTAACAGATTAAGCTATTTTAAAAGGTTCTATTTAATTACATTTTATATTAAAACCTATTATGTTGTTCAAAATGTCAGTGGTATGACTTGTCAAGCTTTTATATTTAGTAAGATTTGGTGATGCAACTAAGAGTTAGCTTTGAACAGAAACACTTTAGAACAGAAACTGAATTAAAATCTACTTGTAATTCCTTTTTAAATTTCTATGTACAGGCAAATCATGGAATGCAAAGAAGCTCAAGTGCGCTTTCAGAGTACATGCCTGAAGCAAAATTATATGATTAAGATGAGACATTATAACGGAAACTGGAGAAAACATATGCAAGAGAGTAACGCCCTTTGCACAGCATCATAGAGCCATAGCGCCTATAACAATCACCATTATTGGTGTTAAATTTTCAATACATGCATAACATCATGATGAAAGATGTAATTGTTCTCCCACTGCACCAGGCAGGAAAGTATCTCTAACTGTTTTTCACAAACTTGGTAGCCATTCGTACACCTGGTTTCTAGGACAGCTTAAGATTACTGTTTTCAGGTCCTCTATCGGGTTCTGTAAAGACAGATGTAGAAGCATTTTGTACCCTTTTACCCTTCCTCTGGTTTAAAGTATCGTATGACATAAGGCATGCTTCATTTGACCAAACCTTTTAATTGTGCATTTCTTCTACTATGCTTACTTCTAGAATTGCATTGTAGATGGATGAAGTAGTTGTACAGTTTCAGTCCATGGGAAAGTTATTAAATTCGCAGTTTTCTTTTCTCACTTGTAATTGATTCCAGAGAGAAAACACACACATTAATACATATTATCTCATTTGCCATACAGATGTCTGATCACAAAGTCATTCCCTATGTGAAAGTCCCGTTGAAGCCAGTCAGTCATGCCTGCAAGTGGACAGCAGGTCAGAAGCACATTTACTTTCATAAAATTTTTATGCATTGACAGAGTGTGTTTACTTTCTAATACATTACAAGGAGTGATGGGTAAACCAGAAAGTTTCTCAACATTTGGAAAAGCACCAAAAACTATGGATGCTCTTTTGAACTGTATTCCAACTGTCTAAAGCCACTTGATTCTCCACAGCTGGGCTGGAAGATTTACAAGATTAGATATTTCAGCACTTCTGCTTCCCATCCTAGCCAAGTGAAGACAGTTTAAATTTAAAAAGGAGGAGATTGGGAAGGAGGAGAGTTGAGAACGAGACCATGGCAAGCAGTATGTATGAACTTGATTTGCATGTTCTTAATCCCAGTGACTCTGGCCCCAGATCATGCAACACTTTGTTTTCTCATTTACATTACCTGGAAAATATTCATTTCTACCCTAAGTTGTAGATTTAGATCCCAAACAATTTGGTCTGATACAGACAGCAGGATGTCAGAGTCAGTGAACCCATAACTAACAGATGCTGTAATCATGGCAGAAGTGAGACCCAGTCTCAATTTCATCTGAGTTTTCCTGAAAGTAAAACAGAAGAAAGTGGAAATTTTATTTACCTTTCTTATTAGGGATAGTATTCTTCTAGATACTGGAAAATAATATGGCTCCTGGAGGAAGCTTTGTTGATTTTTTCATGGAACACACTGTATCAATCAATCTGAATGTCTCATTTTCATATTCATGTATTAATCAACCTGAAGTTTAAATAAGCCAAACTAAGTCATATCTGAATTGATATTTTAATACTGATTTTTCTTCATGACAGAATTATGTATCAGATGCCATGTGAAAGTAAGTATTGCACTAGATTAGCACTCTAAATGATATTGTACTGTTTCTTGGACAGATGTTAGGAGAGGCTTATCCTAGCAGATACTGAAGATTTTGTTTAAAACACTTTCACAATCAATCTGGCTGACTGCTTTAAAGCTTCATAACAGATATAGGAAAAGTTCATCGTTAGAACAGCTGCTTTTTCTGCTCCATTGCCATCAATTAGACTATTCCAATAACATAAAAAACTAAAATCCCAGAATACATACCTACTAATTATTTATTTTAATACCTAAGCTCTTATACTAAATATTTTAGTGAAACTGCTATTCCCTTTAATAGAGTAACAAAAAAAATATGCTCGGGTATTTAATTTATATATGTTTAGTTTAAATTTCTTTTTTTTTTTTTCAGAAACATTCCAGCTGTCAGGGAGCAGCAGGAGTGGGGCTGCTCTGAGGCAGAGATGAGCCAGGAGCCATGACTACCTCAGCACTGCAGTGATGCTTCCACAGGCTGCCATCCTGTGGTTCTGGCCAGGGGTGGAGGTATCAACAGATTCATATGAAAAATCCAGATAAGACAAGCAATGTGTCAACCCATCCAGGAAGACCAGTCAAAAATGGCAGGAGACTGGACTGGAGGCCGGAATAGAGATAAGACTATAAGCAAACTGAGTCCAAACTCCGTGCTACAAGTACAGCCAGGAGGGCAGAACTGTAGGTAGCAGAACATGTGTACTTATAGTATCATTTGGGAAGGTGAGGGTGTTGAGACCTTAGCTTAAATTCAGCCCACAAATCCATAGGCAAGTCCCAAGTAAGGATCAGTGCACATTTTGCTTTTTGGTGCCCTCTGGAACCTAGCAGTTTTCCTTACAATGCACTGAAAGAAGAAGCAGGTCCCATATCCTTGAACCCTTGTGAAAAGTATCTCAATATTTATTATTTTTCAAGGTTGGAGAAGGGATAATATGTGGGGTACAATACTATGCAGAAAGGGAAGCTAAGCACTTCTGAAAAGATCTTCTAATGCTGCCCCATCCTCACTAACAAAAACTTGATAAGTTTGCTCCTGCTGTCTCTCCAGTTATTTGGTTCTACAGTCACTGAATAATAGGTCATGGCAGTTTCAACACAGCTATAGAATGACTGAACCTCAAAATATCTTCTTCTAGCTTAGGTATGGGAGGACATTTTCCCACCTAGAGCGGACAAAGCTGTCTCAGGCATATTCAAAGGAAAGAAGTAAAGGTATGGGATATAAATGAATAATAATGAAAGCAAAAAAAAAAAAATCAAACACTGAAAATGAAATATTTTTACATCATAAACTGATACAAGACATAAGTGCAAAACAAAGTAATGGTACCTGAGTCCAAAGGTGCCTAATATATCATTCTATCAATGAATTAAGAAATATTTCCTTGAATAAATAAATTATCTTAGGACGAATTTATTTGTTGAGATTTTAATAAAATATGAATTTCAGTTTCAACTTTTCCCACATAGGTCTCTAGCTGCAATGTATCTGAACTCCCCAGTGTCAGCTCATGCTATGTTTTTTCCCCAGTGTGGGGGCCTTAATAAAGTTTCTTTCCTTTATTTAGTTATCTAGTTGCCCAAAACTTGCATTGCTTCCATAGAAAACCAGGTAAAATAATCTGGTAACAATACCTAGAATGTTCACTTAACTATTACCATTAAAATAGCAGTGGTTTGGGTTCTTTTTTAAAGCCACATCTTCATAGGCCTGTTACTCTTTTCCAGAAATTTGATAGTTGGCAGCTCGGATAAACGGTTTCTACTTAACAGATGTATCTCAAAACACTCTTATATCTCCAGTTTATAATGGTTTAAATAATTTTGTGGCTTTTATACATTTGTGTATATAAAAAAATTCTCTATGTTTATAATCAGAAACATGGAGAGAAAGAAATTAATCCTTGAGTTTACAAACAGGAATATATTCTTTGGTTGTTGCAAAATGTTATGTTCTGTGCTGTACTTATTAAATACATTTTGGACGTAAACTGACATAAACTAAGTCTATTATTACCTTCCATTTTTGTGGCAGAGTCATTTCCCTTAGGTTCTTCTACCAGCTCAGTTACATAAGCTTTTCATCTTCAGGAAGAAAAACATGTACCAATTAGTGTCTTAGGATGCAAGAAGACCCAAAATACTGAAGTATTTGGTTCAATCAACCAAATTCATTGTCTTATTTAAATCAAAGAGAATAGCGCAGTGTGAAAGTATCCTAAAAAAAAATTACACGAAAAAGCAAAAGTTTTGGAAATGGCAAGATTTATTTCAGCCAACAGTGTAATCTTTTATGATCATATTAAATCTCTTTATCCAAGTGTAAATTTGGCCAATTTGTTATTAAAGACTTTAGAGTAAAGACAAAGCTTGTTGATTCACTCAGTCAGTATTAGTAAAATTCTAACTGTCCAGTATTGAATAAAAAAAATACTACTGTCCAGTATTGAAAATATAATAAATTTGGGAGTGAATAACTAATGGAATACTGAAAAATGCTTCTGCTAGATAAAGATAGGCAAAATAATTTTAAATTTTTAACCTACCTGAAAATTCTGACTTGAAATATCAGCTCAGGCTTTAGTGATTGGGCTTGGGCTTTTTCAGGGAAAGAATGAGATTAAAGGAGTAATGACAGATAAAAAGCTAGGGAAAGTTGTATTTTGGGAGTTGGAAAGAAGATAGTAGGCACAGTAATGATATAGATGTGTTTTACAGGTTTTTAAAAGAAAAAATTCTGCACAGAACAGTATTTTTAGTGAAAGCATTATATTCTTCGTAAAGTGAGTTTGAAGTTAGTTCAGTTTTCATCTCAGTTTTCCTCCAACAATTTTCCCAGGCATTTTTGAAGATAGCATATGGGAGATGAATTTAAGACTAGTTACACACAAAGCAAGTATCCTTCATTCCACAAATCTTTTCAATTTTGAGTAAGGATGTCTTGGTAATTACTGTTGTACAACTTTTAGTCCTTTCATACCTTTTTTTCGGTATTCAAATCTTGGCATTTATTTTCTTAATTAAAAGGAAATTTTACTGTTGTGGTCTAACCAGCTTGTGCACTGACTTTCTTTGAATATGGTCAATACAAAAAGGAGTGTCATTCTTACAAAAAAAAAAAAAAAAACCAAAAAAAAAACCACCATATTTTTTCTATTAGATTGCTTTCCCAGTTTATGCTCAGATGTAGAGGAATTTAAAGTAGGTTCAAGCAAAACCTAACACCTAGGATAAGTTTCACTATTCTACAAAGAATCCTAATATTTTGTAACATTACCAAAGATCTAAGAAGAAATTTAACATTTAAGACAGTTAACTTTTGACCTATACTTCTAAAATTTGCTTTTGCAATCAGTTAAGGGTCTCAGATTCTCATCTCAAATAAATAAGTTCAAGTCTGAAGTTTCTCAGATATGTTTGGGAGCCTATTACAAGCTTTTAACTGCAGTTATTGATTTTAACAATTCTTTTACTTTACCAGGGGATCTCAGTTGTGCTTTGATGCCATTCATACTAGGTCAGAGGAGTTTGATTGAATACAGGTCATTAAAACTTCTAAGCTTTTACTTACATACTGATATGCAGATGAACGCAATTTTTTTTACTGTTTCTTACATCCCTGACTCTAAAAATGCTGGCACTTTAACTTTCACATAGAGCAAAATACTGTGGTGATTTTTTTCCATTTTTACTTCATTCAATTGAATGGAAAGTATGTTTCTTGACCAAAAAATATATATAAAAACCCCAGCCTATGTTTTGTCTTGTCTTCATTTCCTTTCTCTGGCATGCATTTAAAAATCTAGGCAATATTTTAGGTTAAGATAAAATTTATTAAATTATTTTTACAGAAGCTATTTTCTTGCTTAAAACTTTCAAGTGTCAAGCTATTCCTGAGTGATCAAACTTGGATAACATAGTTTTAGTTTTCAGTTCTGAGTTTGGGGGTTTAGAGTTTGTTTAGACAGTTTCAAAAGTGACCAAACCATACCAAAGTGTACAAACAGATCTCAAATGGCAATCCATCCATCCCAGAAGCGGAAGGACAAAGTGACTCAACAGTGGGCCCAAAAAAGGACCAATAAGATAAAGGGCAGACTCTCCCCTCAGATGTGATGCCTGTAACAGTCAAATTAGCCAGGTGAGTATAAGACCAAGGTGTCATACAGTGGTTTTGCAGGACTCAGCCTGCACAGAAAGGGAAAACTAAGAGAGAGAGTGAAAAAGGCTCCATTTTGGAAAAAAAATTTCCCTCTTATAACACGGAGCACATACAAGGATTTAGGACATGCTACTTTAACAGGTAATTCCTATTTTTATTCCTGTCTATTCCTATTTTTTACCTGTAACAATTAATAGGAAATACTATTTCCTGTCCTTTCAATCTCATTTTGTTTCTCTAGAATGTTTTCCATCTTCTCAGGCAATAAGTTGCCATTACAGTTGTGTTTTCCCTTCTCAGTGGTATCTCAGGATATCACAGCTTTCTACATACCCTGGGTGCACTTTGAAGAGGGCAGCTGAAATTTTCAAGGGTGTTTGAAGGACTGGTTGCCAGGTTCCGTATTCCAAGTGTTTCTGTCAGTACTTTCAGCAGACATTTTATTCTTCATTCTTTTAGTAATTCTCTTCTTCTTGTCAGGCCACTTTTACGTGTGCTCACATCAGTGTTCTCCATGGTCAGCAATTCCACCGAGGTATGCATTGCCCTGTCAAGGAGCACCTCCTTCACTTCCTGCCTTGCTGTTCATTTTTCCCAGTCTTTACCAGCTTTCTTCAAAACATTTTTCTAGAAGAGGCTGACCCATGGTGGGTGCTTTGGGACTGTCTGGAACTGGCTGTGATGGACTCAGTGCCTTCGTCCATCAGCTTTTGATTACTGAAACTGCTGGAGAAAATGTATTCCTGCAGAACATAAGGATCTGATTCAGTGTGTTTACAACAGGAAAACCCAGTGCAAAGATAACCACCAATGTGTTAGTTTAAGAGAAAAGCTATTCACATGCTGCAATGTGTTCTTCCCTTGAGATTGGGTCTCAAAAGAAAAAAGTATTTCTCACAGACACACAGACAGACACATAAAAAAAAAAAAGTAAAAAAACCCCAGTTTATTACAAATATCATTAAAAAATAGAAACCCACACCCCTATACCAATGAGGACATTTTTTGTCTACTTGCTGTCTAGTTCTGACAAACTGTTCTGGTCAGTAACTTTGCCTTATTACATAATGCATGTAAAAATTCCAAATCTTGGAACAGTTTTTAATTTATACTATGCATATTACTGTTCTATGTCTTATCCTCTTAGCCTAGTACCAGCAAAATGTGCTTTTATAATATTTTTAAAGCAGTTTTGTTTATGTTGAAATCAAGAAGAAAAATCTAGACAAGATAGTTTGCCATTTATGACTATATCTGCAAGGTGTCATTAGATTGTTAAATTATAAATGACACTGATGATATAACATGCCCTATTAATATATTATCACTTTAAACTAAGTGTTCATTAGGACAAGATGTGACATTACATTGCTGACTTCATGGTTTATCTAATCTTATTTTTAACACTATATTTTACTGATAATTACAGACTCCCAAACTAAGATACTCTGACTTTATAACCCCATTTTAGAGTAAATATTTCATAGTTATTTCTTGTTAAAACATAAAAATTCTTTTTGGAAAATGACGTAATTGAACACAAGGTTTCATATAGTGCTAACCACTTAATGTCACATATAGTTCAGTGAAATTAAGTATAAACAGGGATGTTCTTTTCAATTTATGCCCTTGCTGAAGAAAGCCAAGAGAGATTAAACAGTTCAGTGTTTTCCTGTCTTCCATTTCTACATTCCCATACCTGTTTTATGTAACAAGCTAAATCTAGCTGCTAATAGGGTTCTGCTTAATGTGTCCTTTCTAACTTGAATCTATTTGTTGGCAAAAGAAAGAAAATCTTTTGAAAATTATTTACAATAGAAAAATGCATGAGAAGTCAGTTAATGAGATGAACCATTTGTTATTTCCTCAAGAATACATTCTCTCAAGGTTGGGGTTTTTAAAGTATTTTTCACTATTTTTGTAGAACAAAATAAGATTTGTATTAATTAAATCCTATGAAGTATTGCAAATCTTAAAGGATTGATATAGCTTCCTGAAGATTCCTGCACAGAACAGTCATATCTGATTTCATAAAAAGAAGATTACTGTCAGTTCACTCGAATTAACACTGTAGACACTTCATAGGTATTTAGAAATAATCTTTTGTTCCTTGCCATAATATGGTATAACCATAGTCTGCAGGTCAATAGAGAGTCTGTTGCTGTAGTTAAGGAATAGGATAAGCTGAAAGAAAAGGAAGTATTACAAGTCAAAATAAAGGAAAAATCCAATACTTTGGTCCACTATTAATTAAGACTGCCTTAAAATCTGACCTTTTGCATACAGTTATGATCAAGCTCTGTCTAAGCAATTAATTCCATACACGCTCTGAATATCCTAATGTCTAGACCATTCCTCAAGGTGATTTAAATTTGTCTGTTTTATTTTGCTGTAAAATGTCTAGTTTTTTGAGACTGTTCTAGTATCTTCACCATAATAGCTATTACTTGGACACACAAAGGCCACACCTGACATGGTGCACCTACCTCTCATTTGATTCTTTCAGCATCTTGGATACAGGCGGGGAAAGAGAAGAAAAAGATGTCTTGTCTCCCATCACTTTCACACATTCAGATGCCATGTATGTGTAAATGCATCACTGTGATGTGATGGTTTCCATTAAGCTAGGACCTGTTTCCACCAAATAGGGAAAATTAGGGAGTATCAAGAAAAAGGCAAGGTTTATTGGCTGCATATATTTTTTTCAAAGAAAACGTTCAGCTGGCCAAGGGTACATATGAAAATCATCAACATCTTTTAAACAACCAAAAGTGCAGATTTATAATAAGTTCATATCAACAGAACATCTAAATCTCTTTAAATTCTCACATAGCAGAAATGATAATCTATTAAGAATGTGAACACAGGTAATGTTATTCTTTATAAAAATTTAATAATCTGATCATACACAAAAATAAAGGAATGAGAAAACATTTGTAACATATTTTACTACTGATTATACATGACAGTGTAGTAGATGAGCAAATAAACATTTTGACTAAAGATCAAAACAGGCTGTCTGGAAAAACACTTTGGAAACCAGAATATTACTTTTGAAATTGTAAAGATTTATGTATATTGAAATCACTGCCAATTTCAGCCATTCAAAATTATGAGTCAAACCTCAGATAATCGTAGGATCAGCTTTAAAATAGCAACACAAAAATAATTATCCTATGTTTCTTTTTACTAACCCTTTGCTTTCTGAGATCATACAAATCATCCAGTACCCCCTGTATGGGGAGAAAAATCTGAAAAAGGTAAAACCCATGGGTTGAGAAAGGAAAATAATAATGATAATAATAATAATAATAATGGTGTAAAGGGAGATAAAAAAAGTGGGACAGGAATAGTGAAGCACAATAAAACTGCTCACCGCCCACTGACCAAGTCCATTCCTGAGCAGGAATCAGCCCTCCCATTTCTACGCTGAACATGAAGTTCTATGGTTTAGAATGTCCTTTTGGCCAATTTGGGTCATCTGTCCTGGCCATGCTCCCTCCCTGCTTCTTGTGCACCTTCTCATTGAGAGAGTGTGGAAATTGAAAAGGATAAGCACTATGGAACAGCATCTCAAACACAAAACAGTGTTGGACTTGGTAATCTTCAGGGTCTTTTCCAACGTAAACAATTCTATGACCAGTATGACATCAACATTATGCCCATATTAAATCCAAACCTTAGCACTGTACCAGCTACCCATAAGAAAATTAACTCTATCACAGCCAAAGCCTGCTGTCTCTTAATTCCTGCTACAGTGACTTTATGAAATGATCAAACATCATAAGACTTTTGTTACATATATTTATATCTATCTATCTATAAAATAAGGGCTGGTATTACAGAAAATTAACCAGCAACTTTGAAGATACACATTGACAAAAGAAATCATAAAAAAATACATCCTTAAAACTATTTACACATTTTTTTGGCAAAGGAGGGACTCAAGGCTCTTTCAAGGTGTCATGGTTTGACACTGGCACAATGCCAGTGCCCCCCATGAAAATGCAATTTCTCAACTGAATGCTGTAAAATGCGATTGAGAACAGAGCAAAGCAGGCCCAAGCTTAATAACAAGAAAAAAAACTTTATTAAACTACTACCACTATGCTACTATAAAAGAGGGGGGGGGGGGGGGGGGAAGAAGAAAGAAACACACACAATTCAAAATGAAAACATTCCAAAGCATTCCTCCTCCCACCACCCAACTCCAACAAACCACAGTGAGACACAATCTGGACCCCAATCAGGTTTCCATCCTCCAAATAATCAACACCCAGTCCATCTGCAGGGAGAGAGGAGTCTCTCTTGTGCCACAGACGCCCCAAGAAACACAGATGCCACATCCTGTGCTTCCATGTCACCACATGGCACCGCCCGGAGAAAAAAAAAGTTTGCCAGTGGTGACCCTCTCCTTTCCATGCACAGTGTTCTCACCACCAATGCACAGATGGACAGACTGCTTTAGGATTTTTCCTTTCAAGGATGCCCTGCCAAGAGGGGAAAAAACAACAGTTCAGTTTTTAATTTTTGGGACCAACAGTCCCCCCCATTTTCCCCTGGGGCCGAGGATCCACAAACAGAGATCTTCTTCTCTTCTTCCTCTCTGAAGACAGGGGGCACCACCACAAATCTCCTTAACTTTTTCTGTTTGCTCTACTTCTGTCTTTTCCCAGCTGAAGCAGGTCTCTTGGGCTCACCAGCATCCTCCTAAAATACAGTCTCTCTTGGAGGAGAAGATCATTTCAATCTGTGGCTACCAAGAAAAAGTCCAGCCAAACAGCCACTCCATCATCTCCCCCCACCTAAAATTTCTCCTTCCAACATCCCGGGTCCCAGGCTGTCTCTCTTCCTCTCTTTTTCAAACCAAGGAGGAGAAAAATTTCACAAAGCTTTCATTTCTCAGGAAGGGTTAAAAGTCCCGACTCCCAGAGATGGCTCGCTGCCCAGGCTCCAGCTCCCACAGCCTGGCTGGGCACTTTGCGGCCCCCCCGCTCTTCTCCTTCCCCACGGTGAACTGCTGACAAAACCACCGCTGTCTCTTTTTCTCTCTTGGGAGAGAGAGAGACTCTGGGGGGAATGGAGACATCCCAGATTTTGTCCACCCTTCCATCTGCAGGGGGCCAACCCGGGTTCCAGTCCCTCCACCCTTGGGCCTACCTCCGAAGGCCACATGGCTTCTCCCCTCCCCCACCCAGCTCGTGGCTGGGCAGGGGAGAGTCCTGCACTGACCGCTGACTGGAACCCAAGAGAGCGAGTTCTCCTGGGAATTCTGCTTTTAACCCCTCTGTGTTCTCAGAGGCGTGTCCACCTTCAATTGGTCAATGTCCAAACTGACTTCTTCCTTCCGGAAAAATTCTTTTTCCGTGTCAAACCACGACACAAGGCTAACTCCTTAGTTACTAGGAAACAGAACTGATAGCAACTTTTCTAACGTGATGGAGGCATAGATAGGCAGTATATAGACAAAAGTAGCCTCTCTGCCAGAAGCAAGGAATCCAGATTGAAAACACAATTTTCATGTGGTTGCATTACTTTGATTTACTACAGCTGAGGTCAGAGGAACCTGTGAGGTCACTGGTCCCAGCAGACACTGCACACCAGCCTTACTGCAGCCAGCCTTCCTCCATCCAAAATACACTTCCCTTTCAGACTAAATAGAACATAAGTAATCTCTGGCAAATCAGGCAAACTCTCCTTCCTAACTGTCCTCCTTCTTCCCCACCTCCCCACCCTTCACTTTATTGGGAACCTTTCTACATGATATAACAATGTAATTTTAAATACAAATTTTCAGGCATCAACTAACTGATAGCTCAGTTTTAGAGCAGCATGGCAGAGTATAGCCACAGAATATTGGAGGAAAATACAAGTATTTTGACAGTAAGATCTCTAGAGCAAAGACTTAAGAATCTTGAACAACTGTGCCTTGAATATATCACTGATTATATCACTGAATATACGTAGATGGTATTCTAATAATAGAAATACTACCTGTCAAAAATATACATAGGAAAAAAAAAGCCATTCTGTTTTGTTTTCCATTACATTTTAGTGGAAGACAGTTGATATTTGGCCCTTTTTTTTTTTTTTTTTTTTTTTATGATCAAATTTTCAAAGATGAAAGCTTTGGGAAACCATTTCTCTACCAGTATTGTCACTAACACTGTCAAAATTCTTCAAATGGATGACAGAAATGAAGGCAATCATCACAGACAGAATGGGAAATTATCTCAATCTAAAATGTCTGACATATCTGCAGAATTTGAAATTACAGTCAGCTCTATCACTTGGAAAGCCACTTACATGCGGATAAATGCACTTTTATTACTATTTTCCAAACTGCAGAAGAAATTAGAGAATGGGCCTTCTTCTCATAGCCCAACATACATAAAAATAATGAGAATATTGATTCATTGGCTATATATTTCAACACTTCCTCATACAATAATTGAAATACAGTAAGATAAAATTTCATTATAAAGAAAATAGCTGAACAACAAAATCAAAATTATGAACAACACAGTAGAAGTGCAAAATCTTTTCTGTCACTGTTGCCATCTTAGGTAAATTACTAATTTATCCTGTTCCTGTTATAATTTGTATGGTTTTTTATCTCTCTGTTCTCCCTACCCTTATTTTCTGGGTTATCTTGAAATTCCATTTATCTGACACGCACATAGATGTTGCCTTTCTCCCAAATCTAGAAAATTTTGATTTAGTTATGTTTTGTCATGCTGGTTGTGTCTTAGAGTTTTAAAAAGGCAAAGGAAGAAAATAACTTTATAAACAAGATTATTAGTATTATATGAAATCTGTGAGAATGCAGAAGAATGACAATAGTGGAGGAATTCATATTAGCACCATAGCCAATAACACTGTGGAAGCTTTTTTCTGTGAAAAGGCTTATGTGGCAACTGCATAATGGACAGATTCATGTCACACAGCTGTCATTACAGTCACAAGTCACATTATGTCGTAGAAGTTACATTCTGTCTGGATGAGTTTTAAATCAGATAGTGTCCATGAATATTAATGAAATCTTTCAAAATCACATAAATCCAAGAAATTTTGCTTGCATATCTCAGTATTAATACACATACTATCTCTTCAGGGAGAAGAAAATAAAAATTTAATTTCACTCATTTTTTGGAGATGATTTTCCTTGCACTTAAAAAAGATTATATGCAATAATATTGGGATACACAATATCTTAAAATGTAAGATATTTGGATTCTATGGTTTAAGACATTTTAGACTGAAACCTTAAATGCCAAAGTCTGGTTACTCTTTACTCAGAGAGTGATAGAAAGGACTGTTGGAAGAAGATGGGAATTTTTCAAACCTTTCCAAAGTCAAAATTGATTTCAACTATGTTATGGTTGTCAGATAGTTTTATAACCTGCTTTTAATATTTCCAGTGCTGGAAACTGCATCATTCCAGTACATAATTATTTTTACATTTCTGAAGACCGCCCTTAGTACAAAATTAGGAATTTTATGTCACAGGGAAAAGTTTTCTCCTTGGCTTTTTGCTCGTATTGGAAGTTATGAAGGCCCAGTGTAAACACATTTCAGTTGTTCAAGACAAAACTGAGATGACTGCAACATGGAAATTCAGAATTTCATGTTGCAGGGCTCGAATGTGAGGAGCAGCCACTAGTGGAGTGGGTAACATTCCTAGCAATATGTTGTTGGACAGTTGTGGTTTAATTCCTAAAAAGTGTTAGATTTAGTCTTACTTCCTCACATCTGAAACAGGTTAGCTTGCAGAAGAGCAGGCACAGGATTATTAACAAAAATCAGGCTGTATTTTATGAGTTCTTTGGAGAGATTATGAGGTTTTATCACATTTCTTCTAAGAATTGTGATGAAGAAGGAGTTGTTCTGCAGTGGACTAGAAAACGATGTGTCAGTATCCATCAAGGAGCCAGTAGGAAAGGCAGACCATGTCAGTAATTTCTTAATGAGCTAGTGATGCAGTCAATCCCTTATATTCTTCCAAAGTGACTGTGATCATTGTTCATGACTGTTGTCATGAGGCTATTCAGATACTAACAAAAGATGTCAATACAGAAAATCTTTGATTAAATTTCCAAAATTATTTGCAATAGCAAAGAGCTTTCTGATTTCATTGTTGTTATTCTTTCTCTTACTTGTTGAATTAATTTTCATATCAACTAATTTAAGGTAAGGAAAGTACCTCTTTGATTAATAGATTTTCCATAGAACTTGCACTGATTGGTACATTATTTCAAGCTAGATCTTAAAGGTCTCTTAGAGATTTTTCCTGTTCATAATTTGCTATGTTAAAGTCCTTACAGCAAGTCTGTAATCAAGAGGTAGATGCAATGATTTGATGTTCTGTAGTAATTGTTTTCCATCTACAGAGTATTTAATCTTGAAAAGCACCAGTATGAATTAGATGGATAGATCATACTGATGAATCTTTTAAACCCCAAGTTTATTATCTCCACATTATGCTGTAGTGTAGTATTTCAATATAGCACAATAAGCACAATAACTAAGCTGAAAGAAATAATTATTGTCCCTGTTTTATTGATGATAAAACCAAGGCTTTATCATAAGACTCGTAAAGGAATCCTCTGAAATAGATCAGCAAGAGAGAAAATATACCAGTTCTTATGACAAAATATTTCAGAAAAATACATTCCCCCATGTAAATGGAAAGAGGAGCTTTCTCACTGGACCACTCATCAGTAGAATACTAATGGTAATAACTAGGTCCATTAGCTAAACAAAGGCAAGTTCTCAAAAGGAAAAACACACTTGGACTCAAATCAGTATAGCATCTTCTAAAGTACATTCTCAGACAAGGAAAAAACCACTTTCCCTCTCATTTGCCCAGTGCAATTTGTTACATTTCTC
The DNA here is from genome assembly GCF_048771995.1 of Taeniopygia guttata. Taxonomy (NCBI): domain Eukaryota; kingdom Metazoa; phylum Chordata; class Aves; order Passeriformes; family Estrildidae; genus Taeniopygia; species Taeniopygia guttata. The sequence goes on along the minus strand of NC_133025.1, from coordinate 39,856,967 downwards.
CTATTCTGAAGAAATTAAGGCTTTGAGAAAACCTAACTGTGGCCTTCCAGTACCTAAAGGAGAGTCTGCGTTAGCTATCTAGAATACTTTTATAGTCAATGAAAAAAAAATAATCTTTTCAGCATTGTGAATCACCCAACCTACTTTAGATTAATGTTTTTTAAAAGAAATAGATATCATTCTACCAGTTAGTTTCCTTCCACTAATAATAAGAGAAGTCAAATGGCTTACTCAGACAAAAATGTGTGATGTAGGTGGGTGAAATTTTATATATTGCTATCTGAAAACTCAGTCAAGAATAATTTGCTGAGGCAGAGCAAGTGGTCAGTAAATTATTCATTTGCTGAAATAAAACCAAAGTTATTACACTCCTAAAGTGCCAGCTGAGCCAAGGGTTATCATTGCCTCCACAGCACAGTAACTTCAATTTAAAATTGTCATTCAATACGCTTAATTATGCATATGTGTGTATCTCATGTATGCTCATCCTCAGTGAATTGGAGTGTTGGAGGAAACAGTGGTAGGACTGGGCACAAGGGAAAGGACCATCTCATCATGTCAAACAGTGGGCAGAAGCTGTGGAGTGCAGTCTGGAATCTTGTTTGAGCTTGTACCCTGACACAGACACCTGCACCTCCTCACCATTCCACACCAAAACCTTTTTGCTTTCCCTTTTGCTTGCAGTGGTTCAGCGAAGAGGCACTACAAACTGCATCAAGTGCTTTAAGGACACCTCTGACCACTAAGGAGGATGGATATGTAGTTGACCAAATAATTTTAATGTTTGCTAAATGTGATTAGATCTAACAACAAGGTTCTAGCACACTTTTTAGATTTCAAATTTTTAGATTTCTTACTCCACTTCCATCTCTCTTCACTCGCTGCCAGGCCAATGATTAAAAAAATCCAATAGCATCACTTAAAGCCTGCAAGCTACACATCTTAAGTCTTTTTTGTCCTTTCCTCTCCTTTTCCTGCTGCTACTATGCTGTACAAAAACAACTACAGAAGGCAGTCTGTAACAAAACATGCACCTGTCAGAGTTCAGTTCCACTTGCAACTTTTACTCAAATTGGTTTCCTATCTGTTGCAGGGAGCTCCTGGAGTCTTTAATTTTCTCATGCCAGGAGAGTATTCATGAAGTAATTCACACAGCCATTTCCTTTCCTTTCCAAGACCCAGCTGACCCTTTCACCCTGCACAATGTGGCTTTTCACCTAAAGGAACTAGTCACAGCAAAGCACATCCTCAGAGTATTGATATATGAACTATTAGCTCTGCACAGTTCTTTTTAGCTATTAGATATGCACACTGTTTTTTACAAATGCAGTAACTGAGGTGGCAGAGGTTTGTGTGGTGAAAACACCAAACCATTTTTGGGTGGTTTATGGAAAATATTTCATATAACAGGAAAAACCTATCAAATCTGAGACATTCAGCGAGTCTCGAAATTCCAATATCCCCTCTCTGCAAGTGGCCACTAACACATGCTTTAATGGAAACTCTAAGAAATGTTGAAGAAAAAGAACAACCTTTCCTCAGAAGAAATGCATTTTTTAACTCTCAGTCTTGGATGACTGCTTATGCTCAGAATCACTAAATCTCTGTCAGAATAATAATAAAAAAAGCATATCCTATGGATAATTTTGTGGATGGTCCCATGGCTCACATAAATGTCTGATTCATTTAAAGTCAGCTACAGTCTCAATCTCTCTAATAGGCTGTGCCATTCCTCCTGAAGGGAGGAATTCCAGAGGTTAATTATATATTATAAATTATATCCCTTTTCTGTTTAGCTGAATTCTGCTTTCCCCCACCCCCACAACCTTTCCTCCCCTTCACTCTTTTGCACTCCATCACATCTCTCTCACTTCACTTTTGTTATTCATAACATATTTTCCCATCTTATTTTTTGTTTTTATGGAAAGCTACAGCAAGAAGGCTTTAGGGCTGCACTTTCACTAATTCTGGAGATATGGATTCAAAATATATATTTAGTCAATGCAATCTTATAAATGTTAGTATAATGCAAATTAAATCACATCCAGACTGTGAAAACATTGATATGGAGTTAATTCCATTTAATAAAACAGCCATGACAATAGCTCTGAAATAAAATTTTCTGGGTCAATAAATTCATAAATTATGAGAAGATTTCTTTTCCAAACCATGCACAATGAAGTGATCACAGATACAACTGGCAGAATTCCCAATGAGTATTTTGTTTCCATCTACTAAGTACCAAACAAATTTTATCTGTCCAGCGATGCTGTTAAGATTTAGAATATGGTCATTGTGTGTCATGTGAAATGTGTCTTATTGCAGTGTTTTCTGAATGAAGGTGAAATTTATACTATACTATCACGGTTTTTACCTTTTTGCAAGATCTAAATATAATATTTGCATTTATTAGTCTTACAAATAAAAATAAAAAAGAAATTGATAGAAATATTTAGAGATAATATAATATATATATAATAGATAGAAATATTTAGAAATAAATATAATAAAATCCTGGTGTAGATGAAACTATAGAAATAATTTAAATTTTTTTTTAGCCTGACAGTGGTATATATTTTTATGCCAATTTCTCCATTTTAATTTGTAAGTGCTTAAGGCCTTGGGGTTTGTCTTTTTAAAACTCATTTAGTAGTAATGACCTGGATACTAAGTGAATATTAACACATCAACCACTTCCCCTTCTCCTCCCTTTCTCTCAGTCCAATAAAGATTAAAGAATTAAAGCATGTTTTATTGCATGCTTTCCTCTTAAAAACAAAAACAAACCAAACTTGAGCTAGATAACATGATGCAAGGAAAAAAAGCAGGGAAGGAAGTGAACATAAAGGGCAGAAGCAGAAAGTAAATTAAAGAAAAAATAAATGCGAAAGAAGCAAATAAATGTCTTTTCTTTCATGACAAATGTGCAAAATAATTATCACCTGAGAGGGCTGTGTATTGAATCAGGACTCAGAACAGTTGCAAAATCTGAGAGACATGAATATTTTTCTCTTGCCATAATTGTCTTTCTCAAGTTCAGATAGCACAAAAGTAGGGTTTTGGCAATTATATGCCTGAGAATTGTCATGATTTGGCATGATTTTATATGTTGCCATCACAGAGAGTATCTGATGAATTCTCTTAGTTCTGTATTGCTAATGCACTTATAATGTTCACTGGAAAAAAGGAATAGTCCAGGTTAGCCTTGATTTTAACCACTATTCTGAATATTGATTAATTGTTAATAGTTATTTGGTTAAATGGCAAGAGGTATTCTGAGATACTTTTATGTGCAGCTTCTCTATGTCTGTTATTCTATGTCTGTTCTTCAGTGTATGTTCTTCATCTGAGCAGTACCTGCAGATGGAGTACAACACTGAAACCAGCTGATATTATTCTATCCATAACTTCACTGGCTGATAAACCAGAAGCAATTTGAAAGCATAAAACACATTACAGTGATTATTATAGCTTATTGCTGGTCTGTTTTTATTGTTTTCTCCTTTACTTTGTAGAATTAAACTGATATTTGTTCCACAGTCATGTCCCACAGAGCAGAATGGAAAAACAGAATTTTACCAAGAAATAGAACACATTCACACATACTGCATAGGAAAAAATGAAATAACACTGTTATGGTTTTATGAGGTGTAAGTTGTGCCAAGTTCAGATAGACAATGCATACAGATCTAAAGCTTTAAAAAGCTCCGTCTTGCAGAAATGTATTTTATGTGAGTTTAGCACTACTCAGTAGAACTGACCCTCCAAGGAACACAATTTCCTTTATGAAAAAGAAATTTAACTCTTGCAATTTTATGCACAGTATGGTTTAAGAGAACTGAAACCTTTAGATAAGCACATAAAATTACAGCTGGAAAAGTATAGAAGCAAAAACATGAATAAAGAAGGAAAAAATTGCTAACATTCTTTATGTTTTTAAATGTTAACTTTTCTGCCCTTATTGCTGTAACAGGAATCATTGAAGCTTAAGATCTGTTCAATAAATAATGTTTTCTTCATTTAAAAGCACTGAATAAATTAGATTGGAACATGTCCCTGAAGCCCATCTGATCCAAGGCCCTGCTGACATTATGACTAAATTTAATGTTTGATCAGATTGCTCTGGATCTTGTCCAACCTTGTATTTTCTCTGTACTTCTGAGAGGAACTTCTGAGAGGATTCTGTCTTCATCTTCTTTATTACAATCTATTAGGTGGTTGAATGTAGCAGCGAGACTGCACTAAACTTAATTCATCAGACAGAAAAGAAGAAAGAAAAATTCACCTAGTTTCTCAAACTCTTCTCAGAAGGGTTGTCAGGCGCTGGAACAGGCTGATGATGGAAGTGGTTGGGTCATCTTTCCTGGAAGTATTTAACAGAAGTGCGGATGTAGCACTGAGGTGGATTTAGTTCTGGGTTAAGAGTTGAACTTGATGATCTTAAAGGTCTTTTCCAACCTAAACAATTCTATGATTCCATTCTCCAGCCATCTTTGTAGCTGTACCAGTAGTTCATCACTTTGTGAATGCCTTACTTGTACTAGGGAGCCTAAATTTCAATGCAGCACTCAAAATCTGGTTTCAGATGCCATATAGATTGGGATAATTCCTCTGGGGATAATCTCTTCTCCCACCTTGCTGTCTGTACTCTCACTAAAGCTGCTCAGTAAGCAGTTACCCCTCACAGCTGCAGGGATGACAGTGCTGACTCAGGATTAACTCCTGGCCTTCAGGACTTCCAGAGCCTTTCCCTCAAAGCTGCTTTCAAGCCAGGTAGGCCCTTTCTCTTGCAAGGACTTGTTCTACTCCAAAAATTGTTAAATTTCATGAGGTCTCCATTTTTCCCAGAACATTGAATTCCCTTTGTATGGTCACTTTTCCCTCTAGGACATCAAGTACTGCTCCCCATTTGGTGCTATCCATAAACTTACTGAAGGTACTTTTCATCTAGTAATTCTACCTGTTAGTGAAAGACATTAAATAGCATCACCTCTTTTCCCATGAAGAACACTTCTAGTAATATAAGGCAGCCTCTTCAGAGGTCTTGGCTTGCTATATTGCCCCATTGGGGTACTATTGTCCTATAGCATTTCACTAACTGTGTATTCAAAAATAGTTTTATTTTGCTTCAGTTCAGAATTCTCTCTTCATCCATTTTGCTTTTCTACCTCATTTTTTTGCCTTCCTGTACAAAACAGTGAAGAATTCTTGTGCCATAAAGAAATTATTCTTTAGGATCATCCAACTCTGCTGGGACCTTTTGTTCTTCAGAGCTACCTCCTAGGAGAGTCTCCAGTTATTTCCACAAAAAAGCATAGGTCAGCTCTGTTGAGGACAAGAGCTGCTATTCGCTTTCACAGAATCACAGACTATTTGAGGTTTGCTGTGACATCTTTACATTGTCAAGTTTAACCTCTCCTGCTGAAGCATGGTCAGCACAGGCAAGTTGCCTAAGACTTTGTCCAGCCCTAACCCCTGTCTCTTAGGATTTTAAACTTTAATATCATAAACACAATGGAAGCTTCCATTAGTCTCCAAAACCCTGACTATTTTTCCTGCAGTGCATGGAAAACCTAGCTGGCTTGCCAGACTCTTTGCTTGTGCCCTGCATGTCAAGCAGATACCAATTTAAATTTCTCGTGAGTACCACGGCTTTCAACCATGGGGCTTCTTCCTCTAAGATCTATAGAGAACTCTTCATCTGTTCCCTCCTCTTGTTCAGGTCCCCTCTAGGGAATGTTATATGGAAATGTTCTAGGGAAGTGTTTCTCTCTTGTTGGTTTCCATTTTTTGATTCCAGCTATCTTGTTACTCCTCCCAGAGCAAAACTCTATGCAGTCAGGTGCTTCTTGAAGATCTCCATCCTGTCTTCCTGGCCTGCCTTTCCCAAAAAGCCCATATCTACCAATGTACTCCTATGTCTCTGTGATCTCAGTAAGATTATATATTTCTGAGTGCGCAAGAACTTCCAGTTTTACTTCTTTGTTTTCAGTGATGCACGTATTCATGAACAGGTGCTTAGGACAAGCACACATATGCACAGCTTTGTTTAGGAAAGTGTGATAGCTTCCCACATCATGCTGTCCTTGTGAGCCTCCTATGTTCCATACCATTCTTTAATTTTTCCATGTACTTTATGTACTTTTCCATTCTGAATCTACATTTAAGGCCTCCAACATCTGGCGAATCTATGTCCTGTCATTTAAATATAACCTCAAGCCATCTGTCTTTTGATGTAATATGGATTTGGGATTTTTTTGCACCTACAAGGTCTCATCAAAGATCCTTTCTGTGTCCTTCTTCTCCTCCCTGATGTTACACCATGTACTCAATTTCTCCCACATCTCTTTCACTTGTCAGCCCTGTGACTCTTACGGTGTACAACCCACAGCTGTCAGCCCTGAGGCAGGAGAAACTACAGACGCCTCTGTCATCCTGGTACTTGGTCAATCTTGTCTTTCCTCAGGAGCTATGTCTTGGTCAAAACCAGATCATCCTGGGGTGGGGGATGGGGAAGGGCAGTCAATGCATATTCTGTTGGAAAATACACTCTTTTATATAACTTTGTTGTTGCAGGACCAGCTCTAGTAGTCTCATGTGGTCACTTTCACACACCTCTGGGTGTCCTGCATTCCCTAATTTGCAGCACCTGCTACTGAGTATTATTCTGATTAATATCTTGTCTTGATATGCTCCTCTTCTACAAATTGTTGGACCTAGACTGTCCTAGGAATGGAGTCAGGCTTTACTTAGTGGTTCCAAGCAATAAGACAAGAGGCAACAGGCAGAAACCAATGCACAGGAAGTTTCACCTGGAAATAAGGAAGAACTTCTTTACTGCATGGATGAGTTAGCACTGGCACAGACCGCCCACAGAGGTTGTGGAGGCTCCCTCAATGGAGATATTCAAGAAGCATCTGGATGCAATCCTGTGCTATGTGCTCTAGGGTGACCCTACTCGAGCAGGGAGGTCAGACCACATGACCCATTGTGGTCTCTTCCAACCTTTCCCATTCTGTGACTGTGAAACCTGGTTTAGATTATTTTTGGTAATTAACTTAAGCTGTATGATTTTTACAAATACAAATCCAGTGTTTCGTAACTGAGAAACAGCAAGAAAGAAGGACCTCCCTGCAACACAGTGACAAATGATCCTTCAGTGCTAAAGGAAAATTTTTTGCCCTCACCTCAAAGAATTGTTTGGGTTTCATTTATTTTTTTTATTTTCCTTTCAAGAGACTTGGGATAATATATATAAATAGAAAGATCAACAACTGTGAAGTATTTGTTTCTTGGGGAGTCTTCTTGATTACAAAACTTAGTTCCCATTTATTTAATATGCTCTAGCCTGTTTTGAGATATTAAAGGACAGATGCTCTCCAGCCCTTACTTCTCTAGCAGTTTCAGTGAAATGTTTTAAAATGGCAACTATACGAATAACAATTTTCAGCAACAAAGAGCATAATTTTATCCTGTCAGAAATTGGCACTTAGTGTACAAGATCTGTTACTGTAAAATTAATGCAAAAGCTATTTATTGTTCTTGACTATTAAGTAATTTGGATTGGATGACTTGTTACTCATCATAATCTTCTATAAATATAAATTAGGCTGAGCATTATTAAATAGCAGTTTTAAAATAAACAAAAGGAAGTGAAAGATATGATAAAATTATGGAAGTATTTTTCATAGGATATTGTAAATGCCAAAACACAGATTTAGGAAGGATTAGGAATATCAATGGCAGACAAATCTGTCAAAAACAAAGATACGGTCTGCAGCTCAGAAAATACTAAAACTGATGATTAACTGCTGATTTCTGAAAGGGTTATTTGGGGAAGTATCACTATAGGATTACACTGACTGTATTCGCTATCATTTTTTTCCTAACATTAAATCCTGGACTAGAGAAATTTTTGACATGTTCTAATATGACCATGTTCTTATAAGCTTTGTGTCAACACAAACTCTCTTTGGTCAATACAGACTGAAAAGTTGTATTTGCTTTAAACATTTCATCAACATTCCTTTGCTCTGATCCAAAATGCATAACTTTTCTAATGCAGAAAGGACATCTGGCTGGGAAATTTTAAAACCACTTTTGAAAGCACTGATTTGAACTAAGGCAAATCTGATTGCATGTATACCTCATCTTAGGTGATTAATAACAAAGCACCTTTGTGACAAATATGCCTCTGAACTGGCTTACAATTTAGATGAATATTACATAACATAGATATGTCCTCAGTTTGAATCATTATATTTAAACTAATCTCACTTCATTGTTAACACACAAGGTTTACAATGCACAATCCTATGATTCGGTGCCTGGCATTCCATTTATACAGATACATTCCATGTAATACGCTAAATATTTTTTAATCCTCTAAAAAAATTAATATTTCAGCTAGGAAGCACGGTATTGAAATTATTGTATTAACATTCATCCATGAACTGAAATAGATTTGTGGCCCAAGAAAGCAAGAGGCATTTTATGTCTACTCCAAATACCTACCATTACAAAATGAGTTGAATAATTTCTAGGGCTGGATGAAATGTCACACTGATAGTCCTAGAAAGTGAATTTTAAGCTTGCACATTTGAAGGCTTACACAAGAGAAATTATAATTTATGTGAAATTACATAATAGATGGGATTGTAAGGATCCCAAATCTCCCAAATTTTTGACACAAAGGCAGTTAAGCAAGCCAGGCAAAAGTCTGCATCCTTCACAACTACAACCAAATACACACACACAATTACTTCACAGCACCTTGACATATTGCATTTAAACTCTGTACTACACAAAAAATCCTGCGAAACCTATTTTTTTCCATCAATATTACCTTTGGAATAGGTATTACCTATACCTATTCCAATATATATACCTATATTACCTATGTCACCTGGAAAGGTAAACCTGTAGCAGTTTATAATATTTTCCAGTGCTCTTTTCTGATACCACTCATCAATTTTCTTCACTCTGTACTAGTTTCAGGGCTAAAATGACTACTATAAGGCCTCCCCTTAGCAATAGTATCAACTATTTATGGCAATGCAAAATGTGCAGCTGTCTCTATTTTACATTATTGTACATACTGCATCATGTATAGCAAAGCTATGGCCCGATTGAAGACAGTGGAAATTTTGCCACATTTCGTGATCTTGTTCTTCACAAAGCTTGAGCAGTTTGAATATATAATGTCTTTTATGACCTTAACAATTATTTTTAACAGTGATCTGAAACTGAATTAATTTATTTTAACTATCATGTTCAAAAGTAACAATTAAATCACAAATGCAATGAAAATTTCTTTTATAATCAACTTCCAATAAATGGGGGAAAATCATATTCTTTCAGAAGCAGATAAAATGATTTACTCATTTTATTTTTTTATGCAGCTACCTTTATTTATTTATAATTCTAAGATGCCTTTAAACTTATTTCTAGACAATTTTCAAGGTTTGAAGTGAACGCTCAGTATTTTTGATCAGTCACAGAAAACAAAATCCAGAAAATATAATTTTGTGATGCATATTCTTTAGGCTGAAGTCAAATTACCACCAAGTTTATTTATAAATGATTTTCACCTCTTAACAACAGCATTAAATTAAATTCTGTTTCCTGTACATGGATTGAGTAGGAAGGAGAGGGAGGAAATTTGGGTAACAAGTAATCCAATTTGTTAGTAAACCCCATGAATTTTAATAGGAGAATCAGAGAAGAGATACTGAATAACTTCTAATTTGCCACAATGTTATTGGACTGCCTTCTATTGCCACTCATCATATTTCCTATATTTTGAATTCACATTTTACAACCATTTTCTTCTTTGTCATATGATTCAATGAGGCTGAGTTGCCAAAGACAGAAAGATATCTGAGACAACATAAGGAGAACTTAGTAATAAGTATCTTATTTCTTGGAAACTGTATGTAATGTATTTTCTGAATTAGAAATAACAGCTCTAATGGCAATTTTAAATATGACAAGAGTTTGAAAATTTCTGATTTTCAATATTCATGCAAAGCATCACTAATGATTATGCATTATATGACATTCCATATAAATCAGTGTATTTAATCAGCAAATATATATCCATCTTGAAGTGTCTTCCGTTTGTTAATGTATATATGTGTAGTAGAGAACCAGAACAGTCACTTACTGTATGCTTACAGCTGTTATCTAGTGTGTTATGCCTATTAGAAGTTTCGCTAAAGGCAACAGTTTCATCTTTGAAGAAGACCATTCGTAATTCTCATTATTACCCATGTCTTTCTAATCAATGCTACAGACTCAAGCCTGAAAAGTTTATTTCTGTCTTTTTTTCCTTATTAAATTTCATTGATACTAAGCTTGAAATAAATTAATTAATTTTAAACCAAAATTAGTCCAAACGTACATAATTTATGAAAATAAGACGAGTTCTCATATCAAAACTACTGACTTTTGCTGTATATTCAGATATACCATTCCCCTGTGCACCACTAACAAATTCCTTGGATAAAAAACAGCTGTTATCTTAAGAAAATGTATTTTTGCACCTTCCTGTTCTTTTGTTTCTTGCCTATACCTCATTATAGAGTAAGACCAGCAGAAAATGTGACTGTAGCAGGTAGTAGCAGGTCTGATATACTTGGTTCTAGTTAAGTATTCTCTTTAGAGACATTTACCTGACATTTTCTGATTCAAGACTCTCAAAAGCCATGAGAGGTTCACAGAAGGAAGTAATGAAATAGTAGCTATACAAGATTCTGAAATTATTAACAATCCTTTTTACAGAGCAGTGAGCTGGGAAAATATGGGAAGGCAAGGGACAATAAACAGCAGGGACACAACAGACTCAGGCACACTGGATACACTCAAATCCCTGGAACAAAATGGATTTCATACAAGAGGGCTAAAAGAGCTGGCTACTGTGGTTTTTGAATTCAACTGTCTGTCATCTGCAAGGAACTATGATGACGAAGGGAAAGTGCCTGACTAGTAAATATTAGGAAACAATATCTAATGCTATGACAATTTTGCCTTTAGAAAAGACAAAGTAGCCCATAGTAGGTCCAAGTAATCGGCATCATGTCAACCCCTAAGAAGGTCACAAAACATTTACTCTTAGATTCTATTCCAAGAATATGAAGGATAAGTGTTTCTGGAGTAGCTGGCACAGATTTACAAAGAGCATGACAAAACAAAAACTTTCTGCTATGAAAAAAATTATTACACTGATGAGGAGATGGACATGTTCTACCATGTTATTAGTAAAGCTTTAACAGCATTTCCATTTGAAAATTGAGAAAACATAAACCTGGCTTTGGAAAAATGAACTACTAGATTAATTTAAAATTGGCTGTTCTGCCAGACACAAAAAGTAGTGATTATTGACTTAATTTGTCTGACAGCCTGCAGCCATCAGAGGCTTGCAGAGGCCAATTTTTTGCCCCATTTTTATTCAACATCTTCATCAGTCAGTTGGGTAATAGCATAGAATGTACCCACATGGAAATTTGTAGATGACTATAAACTGAAGGGAGTTGTTGACACAAAATTTCAGACAAGAGGGAATTAAAAACTTTGAGGAGTGGTGTCAATAAACCCTTCTTGATTTGGTTTATGAAAAAGTTCAAAGTCAGAAACTATGATGGAAAGTCCTACACATTTTTACAAAGTAGGAGTTAACAACCAAATAATGTCACTCTGGGAAGAGCTGTCGTGTTCGCATGACCAGATTTTGGTAACGAGGTGAGTTCTGTGTGAAGCTGCCAGAAGCTTCCTCCATGTCTGGCAGAGCCAATGCCATCTGGCTCTAGAATGGATGCTCTGCTGGCCAAGGCCAAGCCAATCAGGAATGATAGCAACACCTCTGTGATAACATATGTAAGAAGGGAAAACAAGTTAACATGCAGATGTAGTTTTGGACAGAAAATATGTGAAAGGAAAAACTCTGTGGACACCAAGGTCAGTGAAGAAAGAGGCGAAGGAGGTGCTCCAGGCACCAGAGCTGAGATTCCTCTGCAGCCCATGGTGAAGACCATGGTAAAGCAGCTGCACCTCTGCAGTCCATGGAAGTCAGAGATCCACCTACATTCCATGCAGGAGACCCCTCCTCCAGTCCAAGAAGAATATGGAGAAACTAGAGAAGTTCAACAAAGGGCTTTCATGATGAGCAGGGACCCAGAGCACATGTACTGTGAAGGGAGGATGAGGGAATGGTTGTTCAATAAAGAGTGAGGGGAAATCGAGTAAAAAGTCTACAGCCATTTGCCATTTCGCAGCTGCAAAGACAACAGAACTCTGCTCTTTAAAGTAGCACCAAACAACATAACAAAACAAAGTTGGTATAATTTATGTCTTTGACATTTTAGGCTGGAAAAGAATTATTAATAAGGCAATAAAATTGCCAGCATGATACAGCATTGGAACTTGTTGCCTAAGGAGGTCAAGGGACTTGAAGATTTTCAGTGCTCTGCTGCACACAGTCATTGCTGATCTGGCCTGATATTGGCAACAGCACCCCTTCAAATAGAACGTTGTACTAGATGACCTCCAGAGCTGCTAATTCTTGTTCTTTTATTGCAAATCTGAGCAATTTTTATAGGTTAGCAAAGACCTGAGATCAAGATCACAAGAGATATTGACCACAAGAGAAACCAAACTTTCATTAAAAAAAAAAAGAAAAGAAAAGAAACCATAAAAAATCAAACGTGTGGAGAATCTTCATGCAAAGCAAACAAAACCAAAAAAAGAATCAAGACACAGAAAATATTTATAAAGAAGCCCACTTGAAAAGTGTTTTGATATTTCAGATATTTTCCTGGTATTTATGAGCCTTACCCATGTTCTGCAAAATCCAAAATGTGATTTATGCAAATATAATACAATATGCAATATCATGTTCTGGCACAAAAGCGAATGTGCCAGAATATGAATAAAAAATATTTCTTGTCTTCAGAAACAGACAAGAAAAAGAATAATTATTTAAGGTGATTTTGTTTATTTATTTGTACTTATATATAGACAAATTATTTTTTGCATGTTACCTATACAATGAAATTCATACATAATATAAGTGTTCGCAAGAAAAGCAGCAGCATCCTGAGATGTTCAGAGGCTTTAAAAAAAACAATAAGGCATTAGGTGAGGTAACACAAATCTGTCACCTCATCAAGTGCATTATAAAAAAGATAGTGAAAAAAAAGTGGGTTGCATTATCCAACAACACTACTCTCATTCCTCATTATTATAAAACTTTTTCAGGGATTTAAAATGATTGAATAAACGTGTTCCTTCATCTTGTGGGATGCAGTTGCACATGCAAGCATGTTGCACTGGAACTCAGATTTTACCCTGAGTAGTAAGAAATGTAGATCAGTAATCTGATATTTTTCTGAAACCCAAGGACATCAGGCTTATCCAAAATTAGGCAGCAAGCATTTAATAAAGGTGTAGTGGTAGTAGATGGAATTGCTCTTTATTCTGCCTGCTCCTTTTCAGATAATTTGTTTCCAGGAGCCAGCAAGAACCAAGATTCCTGGTGCTCATAGGAATAGACATCATCAGCTTTGTGCAAAGGCTAAGCAAAGAACATTCTGACACTCCACTGCACTTCTCTTTGCCAAAACTCCCTTTAGCAACTATAGTTGACATCCACTTTTTTTTTGGAAAGCTGCCCACCACAAGATGTGCAGTAGGGTTTATATAACTTTGCATTGTGTAAAACTAGGGTGCAATAAATAAACTCTGTTTTCCTGCTTTTCAATTTTCACACAGCATTCAAAAAACATTACCTTGGATACCTTTCTACTATATATTTCTGGCAAAATGACAAATGATGCAAATAGAAAATCAAATCCTGGTGTTAAGTCTGTGGCCTGAAATTTCTTTCCCATAGAAGCATCTTGAACAGGAGTGTTTCCAGAGGTTTTGGCAAATTTTGGTTGCTAATGTAAATTTCTAGGTACAGTAATAAAGAAAATTTGAAACTGAAGACTGGCAGAGAGATTGCTTGCTGTTTGGCTTCCTGTGGTTGCAATCAGAAATTACTTAATAAAGCACTGTGGTTCAGGCTTTGCTTTGCAACTTCAGTGTTATCTGTGAAGCAACAACATTATAGTTGTCTGTTAAATTGCATTCCCTCGTCTGCTCCTTGTTGCAGCTTTGTTGTACTCTCTTCTTTAAGACACAAAATGGAAAGAGGATTACTGAAATTCAGAGAGGCACTGTCAGTGTCAGATGAACAGAAAGGGAGCTTATCACCCAGACTCTGATCCAACATGGACTAATTTTGCTGACTTCTACCAGCTGTGAAATCGGCCATGCCATAGAACTGAGAATCTGCATGGTGTGAGCAACAGAGGAGTGCAGCTCCACCTACAAGCCAGGTTTGCTGGTATTCAACAGTCTGTGGGTGCAATGTACGAGATATATGTGATACGTACTAAACCCATTAGGGGAGAAATGAGAGCCCTTATCGCAGACCCCATAGGATGGTTTGGCTTGGAAGGGGCCTCTAAAGATCACCTACTCTAACACTCCTGCCAACAGCAGGAGTGTCTTTCACTTGATCAAATTGATCCACTACATCCAGTTTGACCTTGAATGCTTCCAGGGATGGGAGATCATCTTTTAGGAAATAGAAGATCAATTTCAGAGTTTTCATATTTTTCAGGAAATTTGATGGATAAAAGGGTAAGAATACAAATTTTCCAAAAGAAGAATTCAAGTCAGAAACATATAGAAATGTATAATATGTAAATATTAAATAAAGGCAATGAAAATACTTCAAATGGATAGCAGGTAAATATAATGTAGAATGTTAAATATGCATGTTAAGTATCTCATTTTATGAGAAAATTTCTCTCAGTTCCTTTGCACAGGTTATTTTTTCTGGAAAAAAATCTGTACATTGGAATATGAACAATTCCCTTCTTAGTTATAAAGATAATATGTTTCAGGTAATAACTTCCATTCTTGTAAGAAGAGTTAGCAAATCACATTGTTGCAACTTGTACTATAAACTGTTAAGAATCAAAAATGATCTCTGCTACACTGATAAAATTTTTCTTTAAATGATTTATCTACATTATGCTATGTTTACTGTTCCCAGCTTTACGGTGTAGTTATGTCACTGGTAGCCTCCTTTAACATGCAATATTAATGCAATTGTCAGTAAATATCTCTTGTACCTCATTAAAATATTTACAAAACAGGTGATTCTCTGACAGGAGCAAAATCAACAATATCATCTGATCCTGAATCAATGAGCTCAAGAGCTATGCCAGTGTGCCAAAACAGCAGCCCATTGCTACCAGTTTTAAATACATAAAAAAGCATTTGGAAATTGTCCAATTAATTTCCTCAGAATCCAAAGGGCTCTTTTCCAATATTCTTGAAGGATTTCATGTCTCCCTGTTGGAGACATTATGCCTCCTCACAAACCTCTATAGACTATATTTCAGTTCTATCAAGGGGAAAAGAAAAGTTAGATCTTACTGTGCTCAGCCATCTTATCCAAGGTTTTTTTCCTCTTTTTTTCACAGCAGCAGTAACTCCTTATGACTTCATTATCAATAACTGGAGAACTCAAAAATAATGTTAACTGTACAGCATCCCCTGATTTAGTAAGTCTTTGTAAGAGTCTTTCATCCTGGAGATGCACAGCTGAGAGTACACTTTCCAATTCTACTTTGGATTCAGTCTTTTTAAGACGTATTAGGACATTTTTAATCCTCCCTTTGAAGATTCTGGTATCTTTGAAAGAAGTTATTTTTAAGAAATCAATAAAAGAAATTCCTAATATTTTTATTGTAATCACCCTTCCTGCTGGTATTATTTTTCAGTCCTACGAAGGAGAAGGTGGGGGATTTCTGGGTTAAGATTCCTGCTTTGTCTCTCTGTCTGTTCTGGAGTACTTGCCTTGCTGAACTAAGTCACTTTTCTGTATGTTCTGCCTCTTACTACAAGGACTGACATTTACCTTCTGTAGAATTTTCTCTGTTTCTATGCAAAGGAAGGATTTGCCATATTCTTAAAATCTGGTGCAACTCCAGGTGGTTCCCATGAGCAACTTCTCAGAAACCTAGTTGGTACTTTGTTTCATTAGAGTTTTGCTCCAAGACACTTCACATATTTGCATCTTCCTTCATTTCCAAAGTTAAATGGCAATGCTTAACTTTTATTTGGATTCCAAGATAGGTGGAATCCATTCCAGAGCTAAGATTTGGATTTTGAAATTAACAAATTATTTTAATTCAATAAAACATGCCAATCAGCCTTTGGCACAAATATTCAGTGAAAAGTGTTATGGTAATCAATGTTATTTTTTAAAGTACCAGGGATATACATTTAAGCACACTGTCCTCTTGTAAAATATAATGAGGGCACTGGTGGATGCATTACATACAGAAGAGGAGTGTTTTTGCAAAAAAAACCCCAACCAACCAACAAATCAACTAACTAACCAACCAACCAACCAAATTATTTGGCATACTGTTTTTGAAGATTGAGTTATCTGGTTCTTTTTTTTCCTCCCCATGTTGCACTGATTGGCGCCAGATAACACACAAAAAAAGGTTGCATTTTTGTTTGTCCCCTCACCGTAGAAATTTGATAAGCTGTACTACTAAGAAGTCTCATTTTGTATCTTTTGGTGGTTTTTTGGACTAGCAATATATTAAAGTATATATAACATGGAAAATGACAAGCATTCTGGCTACAATGACTGACATTCCCCATAGACTTAGTCCCACTGTGAGTAGGAATTCATGTGAATTTTGTACCTACTTTAGTGCCCTCCAACCCCATTTATTAAAAACCATAATACTGTACCTTGCTCTAATTATTCTAGTCTTGGACACATCTAGCTCCTGAACTTTAATAATTTTCAGAGCTTTTGTAATGCTTTCAAGTGTTTGAGTCTTTTCCTGCAATAGTAATTTATTTTTCTAAGAGAATACTTTGACTGAATAGTTCAAGTTTACGAAATTTTCTTCAAATTGGTTATCCATAAATATTTTATTTTATTGTGTAGATTCTTTTGCTTCGTTGTGTCTGGGGTTTGTTTGCTGAAAGCATGTTGAGAGTTGTATAATATAAAAAAATGTTGAGGATTTTGTTTAAAATACAGTTTTTATGAATACAGGAACTGAGACAAATAATGAGGATTTATTTTTCTTAATTTTATATTTATTATCTAGTTTTCTGAGGATTCTATACCCCTTATTTGTAATCAGAAAATGTCTACTTTGTACTGAAATGTGTGTAGTATGTATAGATAAATAATGGATATTGACAATATGTATTACAACATTTATTATTTCCATAAATGCCATAATTTCCAACAACTTACAAGTGTTACATGGGATCAATTTTTCACAGAGGGGATTTTATAATTCTAGATAAGCCACCCACATATGTAAGCACAAAAACCACAGACACACACAGTTTGTTTCGTGTTTATGGCTTTGACAAATTTGAGCACTAACATTTCCCCTTTTAGTATATCTCATTGTATTATGGCAATGGAGAAGGTATGAGGGATAAATATGGACCCTTATAACTGTCCAGAGAAGGTCAAATTGTCCACATTTCTTATAGGTGAATTGTTTTACTTTGGGCTGCTTATTTTGTTCCATTAACTTTAAATCCAATACGTTATGAAATGGAATTAACAGTCTTTCTTAATTACTAGCTGAAAGCAATAAAGCGTACTCTCATACACACACATCTCAGAGAGCTAATGGAAAGGGAAGTGAAGGAAATGAGAACAATGAGAATCAGTGTTAAATGAAGGCGCAGTGAGAGTAGTCTCAGAAGGGCTTACCAGCCCTGTTGATTTTAGATGGACAAACAGCAATTACCACAGGTCAATTGTAGCATGCCTATACAGGGAAATAGTGGGTGGTCAGGGCTTTTTACTGTTTTAGAAGGAAAAACCATCATAAAGCTGTCTCTGGTTGATTCCTATGGACACCCTGCCCACATTCTTGAGTGTGCTTTATGGACTACATAATCTCATTTGCCTCAAAAGGAAAATCAATTAACACATAAGTGCAAACCAAAGCACAGTAAATAGAGATGGTCAGGAGATTTGCTTTGAAACAACGCTGAAACTTTGAACTGGAGCCCTCCCGTACGTTAGAGAAATACTTGTGCAAATGTAGGTGACAATAATATACAACAGCCCTGGTATAGGGGCCCCCTTTAAACTCATTGTTTGTCATATTTAACAAGAACTACCAATCATAAAGTTATGATTTTCAACTGAATACAAAGGGACAGAAGGAAGATTTGAATTCAGATATGAAAACTTCCTTCTCCACCTTCATGGCTACAAATATGGTCTAGTGATGAGAAAGGTCGCAGTCTGTGATAGGTGCAAAAAAGGATTCCCACTCAATTTAAGACATTTTTTTCCTCTCCAATGCTCCATAAGGTTTCCCCAGTACACAAGACTAATATAATTGTGTTTAAAGACTTGGGTTTGAAGATATTTGAAGGAAAAAGGTGCAATCACTCCTCACAGAGTCAGTCCTAGCAGATTCAGTTGTGATGCCTGTTCAGGCAGCCTTAGGTTTCTCTAGAACTCCTGCTTCATGCTGCCAGTCAATATAGTAAGCTAACTCTTAAACTAATTGTGATATTAAGGTACTAGTGCTATCAATCCTACAGGTAGATGGCAATGTCTTGCTAAGAATGAAACTTCTTTCCATCCAGTTTAGGTTTAGCAGCTTTGAAATATGCATTACTGGCTTCTGCATATCAAAGATCAGTGTATGAAACCCTTTCCTTGGCTCTTCCTCATTTCCCAGAGCACTGCTCAGCGTAATTTCTTGCCATTTTTCCTCAATATTTCCTTTAGAACACAGCACTCCAGTGTTAGCTTGTTTTCCCAAAATCAAATTGGATAATAATTAATAAATCATCATGGGCAGTGGTCCAATGCCGTGGTATATATTAGGAGGCACTCTAGAATGAATTTTGATTACGATTTAAGCACATCTTTGATTTTTCAGGAAAGCAATCCTGCCAAAATCTTAAAATTTGAAGTAAAGCAACAGGCTTCTGTTGAAATATCTAGGTACAGCTTTCATATATAAGATATATTTGAAAAACTGTCTTATTATGCCAACTTCTATTGCTATGACAAGGGCAAAAAGTACTTAGCACCTTCTGGAAATTTTAAGTTCTTACATGATTAAGCCAATGATATGCAGTATGATAGTAAGGTGGAATAATACTGCAAATCTGGCATGTGAAATTTCTTTATAAATGAATGGGCATTCTCTAGTTTGGAAGCTCAACCTATTTTTTCTTTCCTTTCAACTATTTCAAGCTCTAAGGGTAGCAATAAAGCTTCTCTTCACAACAGCATCAGGAAAGAGAGTCAAAAACCTGAAAAAAAAAAAAGTTTGGTGAAATTAGGGATTAAATACATATCCATGCAATGTAACATATCAGTTGTCACCTTTTTCTTAATTGTTGACTTAGAACAAGCTCCAGAACTAAATTTAGACATGCAATTTGTAAGCCAGATTTTCCAAAATACTGAGCATTTAACAGCTCCCATAAATTCTTGCAGGAGGTTGTTGTATTCTTGGTACTTGTAAGTATTAAAACCCATATGTCACTGTCTAAAAAAATATTTGGAAACCTAGCTTCATACATATTTTTGGAAAAATTGTATTCTCTAGCTGAATGCATCATGGAGTGATGTAGTCTTGATTTTATTCATTGCAAGGGATGAATAATCAAATAATTGCTAACTGAGAAGTGAATACAAATTTATAGTTCAGGAGCACATCAGGCATCTAGAACATAGAAAAATGCATTTTTTTTCTCTTCTCCTGGAAACAGCTCACTGAAATAGGGATACTGAAAATACCGTTATGAAGTTTTAAAGTATGGTTTGTTTGGTTGTGTGTTGGTTTTTTTGGTGTGTATAAAACATGTAAACTTATACATGTTATGGTTTTATGAGTCACTTTAAAAAGAAGCAGTTATTTCTTATGGACACTTGGTTGCATCATAAATGGTTTTGAATTTGGATATTCTGAAGCCTTAGTAATGGTCACTGGAAAGATAACACCTTTTCCCCTCAGGCATATTTTGATTTGATTTTACATCTTCAAATATACTGCATTTCACTTTCCATACAAAAAAAAAAAAAGGTAGAGGAAAACTCACCATCCCATCATGAAAGATTTGCCAATGTTGTCTGAATATATTACTTATTTTCTAGATAAATAATGATTTTTTTCAAAATAAATTATGAGAAACTTAGCTTCTGTCTTGGTTTCTATAGAGCTTAATGACTTTATTGCTATTTATTTCAATATCTACAGTTTTCAGTTCAAACATTTTCCATTTTATTTCTATTTATTTCCATTTCTACTGTTTAAACTACAGCTCTGGGAAGATAAGGAAAAGCTGTTGACAAAAAAAAGCCCTGCTGAATTGTCAAATTCACTGTATACCAAAATTCTTTAAAAATTCATGAAAAAAAAAATTAATAGGAAGGGAGAAAAATAAACAAGTTCAACTTTAACATTTTAAATGGGATGCAGAAAAATTCAATTCAATTACAGTTTGGAGTCCAGAATCTGTGCAGAAGATTCTGTGTTTTTAAGAATTTTACTGGCAAATCTTACCTGTGGTATCCTGGTAGCAATGAATCATTTCTGTATTTTCACATCTATTTCTAATGAGAACAGTAATCTTTTATGGTTATTTAAGACCGTAGATTTTCCCCAGAGCCATCCTATCCAAACATCCAGTGCTGTTGGAAATGGCTATTTCCTCTCACTACAGACTTAAGAGGCAGTTTCCACAAGGTTCAGTACAAGGGGTAACACGTGAAAATTTTTGCTCCTCCACTCTGCTTCCACAGGAACCCTAGGGTAATTTTCAAATTCTCTTTGGCTTGTACTATATTTTGTAAATTATGATTGATTTCAAATACAAAATTATTCAGAGCATATTTCTGTGAACATTTATATTCCAGGCTTCTGCCTGGATGTCTCCTTTACATTTGTATATGTAGGATTTGCCTCAACTGATGCAGGGAAAACACCTTAAAAACAGCATAGAGAAAGTAATAGTTTAAAAGTATGCAAAATAATAGCAGCTCAGTATCTTTATCACTGAGTTTCCAAGTTGTTTAATTAATATTACTTGATGCAAAGAAACCAGATATTATATGTCTTTTCAGTCTTGTTTTTGTTTCCTTTTTCCTTTAACTGATTTGCACTACATTTTAAAATTTTATATCCCTTCAGAAAATAGACCCATTCCATAGAGTTTCATATTAATGATATTCCAGATGCCTGTTACACAATTTAATAAATGCAGCTTCATAACCTCCCACTCTTTTGTGAAGAGTAACACTCTTTTGTAAGAGTAATTCATAACTGAATTATGAGGGTATGAAAAATCTATAAAGAAGAGAATTTTCAGGAGTGTTTTGCTGACATAGAAAGCTAATATATTAGATGAATGGTGGCATGTGAAAAGAAGAAAAATAAGAGAAAAAAAAGTTGCTAAATGAATTCTTTCTGTACAGTCTGATGACTGTAGTACATTAAAATGACTGAAATATTCATTTCTCATGAAAGTGTCTTAAACTGAGTGTCATGTCTTTAAACAAGGAAATAAAAATCAGTACTACTTAAGAAATTAGAAAAAAAATCTCTACTACAAAACACTGAAAGAAAAAGACAAAGTATAGTTAAACATCTGAAGTAAAGATATTCATTAAAATTATCTAGTTTTGCATTCAGTATATGCCAATAACTTTTGAAAGCAGAAATGATGTAATAAAGTAACATATAAACTGGATTTTCAAATTATCTTTTTCACTTTTCTTTAGCCAAGTATTTCATACATATCTGAGTTGAAATTAATACATAAGTCTATGGAGATATGTCATTCACTATTACTTATCAACACTAAAATGCAATCAAGCATCCTCTTTGGGAACTGCATTCCCATCAAAATGCTATTAAGCAATCAATTATTTAAAGCGTGGCACATGACGTTGACATTGTTCATTATTTTATAAGAGTCATTAAGCTTCAGGGAAATGATTGTGTCTAATTATATTCATCCTTGTTATCCAGTGAACACTGCTTTCCCCTTACAGCTCTCTGAATAATGCAAACCAAAGTACTTGTTGATACAGAACAAGACTTTTCAATTTGGTCCACAAACCATTTAGGTTCAAATAAACGAACATACAACTTGGGTATACTTATCCATTTATGTCTCTAAGGAAAAGTTTCAGAAGCCATTGAAATTATGAGAAATCTCTCAATTCCTGTTCTTTTGCATCCAGTGTTATCTGTTGTTACTGCATGATATATGTTCTGAGAAGAATTTTTTTGCAGTTTCACTTTACATTCTACCTCTTAATTTTGATCTTTCTCCAAAAATTGGAAAGGCTCACAATGTCAAATCTTGATCTCTCTTTAGCCAACAGTATGAGTTGCTTGAAAAATACCAACCTTTTTCAGACACCTCAAATCAATAATTTTTTTAAACTTAATTTCCTTGCACTTTATCCCTGTATTAGCTATATTTCTGTTTATATAACTGCCACAATGTTCTTTTTATTTTCCCCATAACATTACATTAGGAGCCCAAGATCAATAACTGATCCTTTGAAATATTCAAATCTTAAGTTTCCAGGCTCCAGTCTCCAGTCTCTCCAGTCTTCTGGAGGCCTGACCTTCAAGTTTGATTTTTTGTTTTTGTTTTTCGTTTTTGTTTTTAAGGCCAGATACCCACCAAATTGCTCTATAACTCCCCTCCTCAGTTAGGCAGAAGAGATTAAACATGAGGAAAAGTTCATGAGCTGAGATAATGAGAGGGAGAGTGAAACAATCACCTAATAGTGTAATAAGCAGAACAGACTTGGAGAAATTAGTTAGAATCATAGACTATTCTGGTTGGAAGGTACTCACAGACATCATCAAAGTCTAACTCCTGGCCCTGCACAAGACAACCCCAAGAAACCCACCATGGGCCTGAGAGTGTTGTTCAAATATTTCTTGAACTCCGGCTGGCTTGGTCCTTTGACCAATTGCCCGGGTGTTTTCCACCTCCAGGGGAAGAACCCTTTCCTAATATCCAACCTAAACCTCCCCTGACACAATTTCAGGCCAATCCCTTGGATCTTGTCACTGATCACCACAGAAAAGTGATCAGTGCCTACCGCTCCTCTTCTCCTCACAAACTGGTCTTTGTGTCTGCAGAGCTGTTCCTCTCATATATTCACACTCTTCAGACAACTATAAGATGTACTGTTAAATGAAAACACTTCATCAACAAGTGCGCCCAAGACCATCAGCAAGCCCTCCCTAATCAGCTTTTTTCTTTATGGTATTCTACTGTGGTTTTTCTTTTATCTGAAAATTTTATCACCTTTTTTTGTTTATTGGCCAGGAATGACATTTATATCAGCTCAAGCCTTCCTGTTTTTAACAAGCCATATACTTGTTTAACAGTATTTGGAGTCACCTAGAACTATAGAAAAATGAGAACAAGGTGACTTATGTATTCTTAGCCAATTCCTCAAAACACTTGGAACCAAAAGCTTTGAGGCCTGTAATTTGAATTATCTTCTCTCTAGGGAAAAAATAGGAAACTGGATAAATATGAAGGTCAACTATGCAGGACCACCAAACACAGACAGTAAGGGGAAAATAACAGCAACCTGCATTCTGTCATATATATGGACATCTGGATGACTGGTGGATTTCTTCCCTAAGTAACTAAGAAAAACAAGTCCACAGACAGTTAGCTTGAGTTCACTTAAAAAGGAAATGTATTTCCACCCAACTTTCCTTTTAGGGAAGCACAGATTGAGAGACTTGTATTAAGAGCTGTATTATATACCAGTTGTTACTTCCGAAATGAAGACAGCAAGAATGAAAGGAATAAAATACTCTTGAGTCATGAGGAAAATATAGGAGCAACAACGATTGCATTTTCAATAATCTGTGTAAATACATTAAGTAAGACTTTTTGATTATATTTACAGAGTGAAATATAATGAAAAATAAATGAGACAAAATCACAATCTATTTATAGAGAAGCCACAAGGAGAATAAAGGACTAACTTAATCATATACATAATTTAAAGCAAGTTATTCACTCAACTGTCTCTTTCTATATAGCGCTGTTTCTGTTTTCCATGGCAATTTAGACTGAACAGTCACAGTTGTCTCTTCTTCTTTCAATATTAATAGAGAGGGAGCTCTCCTGGAGACATGGTGGCTGACCCAAGCACAAATTGTTTATGGCCGTGCACTATGTAGGTGTCATATTGTGTTTATAAACAGTCCAGTAAAATCATAAGGTATATGAAGACAGACGGGGCTGCAGTAGCTGTTTGTATTTACTCTTTTTTAATACCTAAATCTCTGGAAGGTTTTAGGTTTATTAAGTTTTGACTGATTTGTTATACTTTGAGTCCAAAAGGAAGCATAGCTTGAAGGTGTAACCAGAATCAGTTTTTTATATTCCTCTTCTAGTACTTCCTTAACTAGACCAATTCCAAGATCATTTCAACGCTTCCTTATTTTGAGTATCATCTGGAAAAGAATAGTCTTTTTTTTTTTACACCTCACATCAAGTAAAGAACAATTACAGTCCATTCATTAGCTTTTTAATTTTTAGAACAACTTTCTTAAGAAGAAATAAGATTGAGTATACCCTTAAAATTAAGTTAATAAGTTCAAAACCAATACAAGTGCACAGAAAACAAGAACACCTCTATTATCAATTAGGACATGACTGCAGTAGGGTTTTGATTTTTAAATTCAAACCCACTTAGGGAGGTTCTTCAATTTTGTTCATATGTCCTCTAAGCTAAATTCTAGTACTCTCAGAATTAATGAATAAAGAGATACTAATTAAGCATTCTTCATGTAAATTTTTCACTCAGCTGAAGCATCATTCTTTAAATTCATTTTTGCAAACAGATTGAAATTTTTTCCTGTTGCATCACATTGCATCAGTCTGACTCTCAGATCTGTTGTATAGTGAATGGTGCCAAACATACTGGCAATGTTATCTGATAAATACATATTAATTTAAATAAATAACAGATGTTTTATTTCCCTCTGCTTACTGAGCAATTTGAGCAATCGACCTTTTTTACATGAAAATAACATGACGTGGAATTAAATTTCAATCTATACTGCATCTTACTTCTAACTTTATTAGAAGGCTGATTCTAAGACCTGCAAGAAATAAAAGAACAATCCATAACCCCAACCTCCCCCCATAAAATAAACAGAAAACAAACCCAAACCAACAACCAAACCTTTGCTAGCTACAATTAATAGATAATGCATTTTTTTCCCTTAAGAAGCCACATACTCTAGCAAACATTCATTTATTAGGATCTCTACAAATCCCAATGCTAGAAATTGGAACAAAACTATTTTTTCATTAAACGGTCAATTAATTCTCAGTTCTTTCAATGCCCAGTCTTCATATTTTTCATGTAATTAAAATGTTGTAAGATTTTAAGTTAAATACGAGGTAGCTGAGACAGATTGGATTTGATCCACAGTTTGGATTAAAGTTATTTTTATCCTGTCAGATAATACTATTTTAACCAATAAATCTAAAAAGTGTATACAGTTATACACTTAAAACCAGTACATAAAAGAAATATATATAATACACTTACAATATATTTTATACTTCAGAATTATTTTATCTTTATGGATATTCTTTCGGGACATTTCTTATCCCTTTGACATTCTGGCGATAAGACTTCATCTCATTCTTTCGGTAGGTTTGTCACTACCAAATTCTGCCTGCCAGAATTTTATTTGACCTCAGACTTTATTAAAACTGGCATTCATGCTTCTTTATATGAATGCTCATGGGCTGGGATCAGTAACCCTGCTTAATGACATTTAAAGTACCATTTATTTTGAAAATAGAGCAAGGTAATTTACTGTGCTTTTAAAACAAAGTTAACTGACTGCCTTCCTTGAAATCTTATCTTGTCGCAGTAAATTAAGCCAGCTTTTGTTCTGTAATCATTTTCTTTGCTAACACCTTGTCATCAAGAAAGTCCTGTCTTTACTCTGCTGTATCTGTTTTCCTCCATCACTCAGGCCAAGATCAGCACCAGATGTTCATCAGTGACCTTAACTAAAGCACTCAGAACCAGTAGCTTTTTCCATAGCAAATTATCTAGTTAACTTCTATTGGGGAGGGTCTGTGGAATTTTTACCTACCTTCATCCTGCTTCACTATGTCAGGTTCTATAAATATTGTCACAACAAAGCCCCAGATAAATCTATAATTTAACAAGTTATTTTTGGTATTTCCAAATTTATCAATACCTAGTGATCTGCATACTTTATTCTAAGTAAATATCAAATTTACTTAGAAGTTTTCAACAAATTTTAAATGAACAAGTTCTGAGGAAAATGTTGATTCTCAAGAAAAAAGAAAGACAAATTTAAAAGAAAAAAAACCCAACACACCCTCCCACACAACCAGCAAACAAACAAACAAAACCAAACCAAAAAACACAAAGGAAAGATACCTGAAAAAATATTTTGATTTACCTAACTGGATTTTAGGTATTAATTTTGAGGAATTCCAAAATTAATCCATTCATACTCTACTAAATTACAAGGTGCCTCAGTAGAATAGGACTACTAATTAATAAAGATAAAATTTCCATGAAACTATGATCCATCTCAGAAAAATATTTGCATTGCTGGACTTTCAGGTATTTGACTAATACAATGGAGTTGCTTTCCAAAAAGGACAGAGGTCCCAAAGTCATCTAAAATTTCATTTTAGTCTGGTAAACTAAACTTGACATAGAGACAACACTGAATCCCAAAAATCCATACAGCAATAAATAACAACAGACAATCACAAAAATTGTCTAATATCTCCAGACAAAAAGTACCTAAGTTCATTGATGGAAGCAGTAGGACACTAAACTAAAGTCTTTATCAAACAAAGTTTCTCAAAACATGCTACTGAATCTACCTATGGTCAATTTTCTGACTATGGCCTATCAGAAGGTTTTTCAATCATTTGAGCATAAAAATTAAAACATAATTAATATATTAACAAAATTAATTGCATTTTGCTAAGTCGGTAGGGAAAGAACTTTGTTCTCAATAAACTCCACATATTCATCTCCAAATTGCCTTGACAACCTGAATCATACATTTCTGGTAAAGGCTGTAAAATGTTTAGAGCTATGGGGCTTTTTGACAGTTATACAAACTACCAGATATTGATGACTGGAAAAAGTAACAGATACAGATGTAATACAGATTAGGTCATAGTAAATTACTTCATGCTGTCATTAACCTTTCAGTTCTCAACTGCCTAATGGCCAAGCTAGACATTATTTATTTATATTTTTAGTGGGAAGATATATTAAATGGAGATTATTAAATTTATGTCTCATTTCTATCGTCAGTGTTGTTAAAAATAATGGGCAAATTAAATGCCCTTATTTACGGAAATGTTAAAATTTTGCCACAAGTTTTTTTAGCTCTAACATTATAAATTATTTTCTATTTGAAATAAAATATCAACCTTGCAGGTAACAGAGGCTGTCTTCCTTGAGCTGACAAATTTGAAGTGTTTCACATGGTGTTTATGGTCTTATTGTTTCCAAACAGAACTGTCATCTTGAAGTTATTTCTTATCTAGGCATTTAACTGTACTCAACTGTTAATTTCAGAGGTTTTGACATCTATTTTCTGATTGTATTGGAAAAATAGAATATCTACTTATATTTACAGTTTAAGTATCATATAAAACTATATATATTCTGGGTAGGAAAAAAAGTTAAATATATAACATGAAATCAATTGAACCAGCCATGAGACAGAGGAATCTGGGATTAAGCATTTCTATTACATATTGGGAGAATTTGGTAATGTTGCCTATAATATCAAATAAAATCGTTGAAAAGCTCTGATGCAAGATGAACTTGCAAAAGCTTTGGTATAACTCAGCTGAGAACAGAAAAGCTCCTGAGAAAAATTTTCAGGATTTTCTTTCTTTCCATTGAACCCTGGTGTCAAAGGTAGAACTCCTTTTTCAGAAATGCTTTTTTCATAATGTGAAAACCTTCCAGTCACTATTGAACTTAGCTGATGTGTAAAATCCTTTGTGACAAGGTTTTTTTGGGAGAGTGTATTTAAGAGGAAATGGAAGACATATAGTGGCACAAGAGTATGATTAATAAAACTGAAATAAAATATTTCCTTATGAAAATTACTTGAGATAACAGAGACACAATTCTTATTAAATTATTTCATTTTTAATGCAAAAATAAATGCATTTAGCAAAAGAAGAGGTTTGAAACCTACCCCAAAATAAGCTATACCTCACGTTTCCTCAGCTAGCATGAGAAGTAGGAACAAATCCAAACCTCCAACCAGAAATAAGAAGAGCAGAAGCTTAGCACTAAAAGTGATATCCAAAATCAAAACCTATTAATATACCCTCTTCCTTACAGATCTACATGAAAAATATCTTTACTGTCTTCCATCAAATAGGGCACTTCATCCTAAGACTGAAAGAAGTATTCTATTAGCTGCAGTTAATCCATGCAGTCAATCCATGACAGGTTACCTTCAGTTTTATCCACTGAAGTTGTGCTTTGAGATCCCCTTGGAAGCAATGTCATAGTAGATCAACTTCATTTGCCTATGGAGTGTGTTTATTCCTTGACTGACCAATCAACAGACCAAATATACAATAATTTCAAGTACTTCCCCTGAGGAATTAATCTGGTACAATTTTTGTGAGTAGGATCTTTCCAGAAAATTAAGGTGTCATCCGCATTATTCCCTGGTTTTATTTGATTAGTTTGACCACATGGGAGATTTAATATATCTTTTTTCTTAGAGTCTTAAGAACTGCAAGCCATGTGTTATCATCTCTATAGCTTTGAAAATGCAAATGTAGAAAAATATTAGCTACTCATATAGACTTTTGCATTTCATACAGCACCGGATGATGTGAATTTCCTGGGTGATTATGGCACAGCCTCAAAATTCTATGCATAGCAAAAGGATGACACTTTGTATGCACAAGACATAGAACACTATAATCTTTAATCACATGATATGAACCAGATCTACATGAAAAGTATCAGATGCCTTTGTTTTCTAATAATAACTTTCATGTAAATTTTCTGAATGGAGATGCTTTCATATAACTACCTGTCTAGACTCCTTCCTGTTTTATGAAAGTTTATGACATAAATGTCCCTAGGGTGAGCACATATTTTTCTCTCTAGACCGATGATTCTGAGCTCATTCATCTATCTCTGTAGTATATTATCTGAAGTGCACAGCTGCCACAAGACTTTATCATCTGTTTTTCCTCATTACAGCTGCAAAGTTCTTCTCTAAGTTTCACTTAAATCCCATATTTTTGTTCTTTTTTACCTTCAGTTACTTTGGGTGATTTTTATTAGAGGGTTAAGTAAAAATATTTCTATAATTGAAATGCTGCAGAATATGAGTTCAAATTATTTATTCTTGTTATTGTAATACAGCCAATCAGCATAAAATAGGCTAGATTTTGTATAGATTGTGATAGTTGTTCGCAGACTAATCTCTTCTATAGACAATTTTAGATAAATTTGGAATACAGTAGATCAAAAGCATGGCACAATAATGACATTAAGAAAAACTGTCAAAGCATTTTTGTCAGATAATTCCTGTGTAATGACAACTGGCTTATAACGTATGATGAAAGTTTATTCTAGAGGTAGCTATGCCTGAAATTAAAAATAGTTTTTCAGCTGCTCTTTGAAAAAGATTTTACTTTCAGTGTTTGAGGTACTTTTTAGAAACAGGATTAATCTTGTATTATGTCTCCAAGATTGTATGTGTATTCTTTAAAAATAAAGTACAGACATATATGGTAAAAGTACTAGTAACAATATATGCGTCACCAAATAGACCATCATCTAAATTTGGAGACTTGTCTATGTTACAGGTCAACAAATAGTAATTGAAAAACACGTGTATTAAATCAATTCATTATTATGTTCCTCTATCTACAATGTGAGGGAATTTCACACTTCCATGGGAGCTGCTGTGTCCATGAAGGAATGAAAAGTATCCAGGAAAGTGTACTGCTTACAGTCAGTGGCATACGTTTTCAACAATCAGAACTATGAATATGAGGTAAAATGTTTTTCTCTTCTTACTAGGATCTAATTTCTATTGTTGCTGTGATCAGGCCCTCTTGGGGCATTGACCAGCAACAGGCAATCACAGCTGATGTTTCTGTGACTCATTCAAAAGGGTTCTGTCATGTGGATAGCTCATGCCATGTTGTTTCTGTTCTTTCTTCAGGGTATCTAAAATGATGTTGAATAACAGTCAAAAGTAGAAATTGATTTTTTTAAACTGTAAACCAACAAAGCTTTTCAAAGTGGTTGTTTTGTTGACTCATTTAATCCAGGGAAGGAAGGGAAAAGGACTGGAACTAATTTGGGGCATTTCTAGTTCTTTCTGCAGATTCCCAGAGATTCAACGGAATTATTAAGTAATATAAAGTAATAAAGTCTTCCAAGAAGTTAAGACGGATGTGCATGCTTATCAGGTCTATTTTTTTAAAGTTGGAAGACAAAATCGATTGCTAAAACCAAAAGATTCAATTCAAAGTAACACAAACCTGAATAACAAATCTCCAGGATATTACAGACAGTCTCAGAGCATCTATAAAATATGAAAATAACTTAGATGTAAATCAAAACAAACCATTTAAAGTCACCAAAACCACTCTAGAATGTTCATAGAATTCACAATGCACAAGTACTGTAAGTGTAATGATTCTTTGTCGAGGTCGTGAAAGAATCTCTGATTCACGTACAAGGTGAAAAAGTAAACACTTGTATTATTGAAGGACTTGGAACATTCAGATTTTCTGCTGATGTGAGTTTTACTACCTATATAATATTATAGAAATTTCAGAAGGGAATAAAAAAATTTGAGGAAAAAATCATAGAAAAATCAACATAACTTTAAAAGATAGTGCTAGAAATGAAAATCATACTAATCATTAAAATAATTTGTTTTATGGGAAACCTATAATAATTACAGTGAAAAACTACAAAAAGCAAAAATCTATGAATCCATAAGAATAACATTCCTATGGATTGCATAAAAATATTTGTATTAGTTGATAACACTATTTGGGAAACAAATGTCATTGACCCATACACTAGGTAGTTTTAAAACACTGCCTATAGAAGGAATAATTGACATTACAGGAATTTGTGCACAACTGTGTCTGTAGTTCTACACCTTCAACAGTTTTGAATAATTGAAATTAAGTGTGGGTATCACTGAAGGCAAATATTTTTTCAAATCCTGAAACATTTTGGTTTCTGCACTGTAATAAGATCAAATCATGGACTATGTACATCAAGGACCACTTTTTCCTAAACTTTACATGTTTGTTTTTACACATAGTCCAAGTCTAAATGAGGAAAACATTGACCAACCCAGGATGAGAATTTTTATTTTAGTCCCTAACAGAGATGACATTGAGCAACATAATTGGAAAACAGAAGCAATATTTAGGTACAGTTAACTGATACTAAGTCAGAGTGGCAGATTTCTTTATATCTTAATAGCATTTTTTTGTAGTTTTTGCATTCAGTATTCTCTCAGTGGATTAGCTTATACATTTCTAATCATATTTTTCCTTGTAAATCTCTTTGCACTGACAGGTAACATCACACAGCGTGTGCTTTCTGCAAAATGCATGTGCTCCATAGTACTATATTCCTCTTGTGAGGTTCAATGTTTATGTAAAGCCAACTGACAAGATCCATTGTTATTGCCAATGTGTTATTTTCTTTGTGTTTTATTCAGGGAGATTTTTTCTGATAAATTTGAAAAGCACTTTGCAAAGTATATAATAAAAAGTTTGCACTATGTTATTACCTAAGAAATTGCTAAAATGGTTGGGTTTTTTGTAAATTGAAAGTAATGACATGGTGTCTTGGATTTCCAGCTAATGCATTGGAAAAAATGTACTGTTAAAATATTCATCTAAAAGGAAAACTTAAGATTTAATATTTCAGGGAAGCTTCAGTTGAAGCTGAAAAAAGCTATGCAACTCTAATGTAGGCAAAATGTATCTGATTTAAAAGTGATTTCAAGACAAAATTAGAATAAAGAAAGAAAGAGAAGTGAACACCCAGTCATTCATTCAAACTCAGTATAATTTCATTAAGTCCATTAAAATTCTAGGATTTTGTCAAATTTAAGCTTTACTTCATTTAAAATTTTAGGAATATTTTTTTCTAACAAAGAGTCTTGCTTATATTTTACTTTAATAAGAAAACAGAAGAACTGAATAAACATATTTATTCTACCATGCACAAATGAGCGGACAACTGTGGACAGCTTTGCTGTGCTATTTTTTTTTTTTTTTTTTTTTTTTTTTTTTTGCCGCTATCAAGTTATAAACAGAAATACAGGACCTGAACTTTGAAAATACAGTTTTTAGAATCCTAGCATTGTCTCCTCATAGGATCTAAAACAATAACTCATTTTTTTATTTAGAGATTCATCAGTCATTTCCCTGAAGTGCAGTCTGTAGTATTTCACAAACTCCTAGGGGATTTTCAAAGACATTTTCCATTGTGTGTAATGACTCATGTATTTCTAGTTCAACAAATTGAATCAATCCATCACTATATCCAGAGTGGCAGTATATTATATATTATACCTTAATTTCATACCCTGAAAAATCAACTTCTTGTTTCTGATATTCCCATTTTCTGTGGGTTTAGACAAATATTTTAAGTATGTGTAGCATCAAGACAGCTTTTCTGAGCTACAAAATAATGAATTAGAATGCATATATAGGTACACACACACAAAATCTCTTATCATAATATTCTTTTACACATAGTATTCCTCATTTGTCTTCTTATTCTTTCCCTCAGTTTTCCAATACCACATGCTATGAAGCAATGCTTTGTTTCTTAGCTTTGCCTTAATATTTTCAAGAGCCTTTCCTGTCCTGCTTGGAGCTCATAGATTTTACTAGCAGATTGATAGCTGGGTGGCTCAGTGGAAACATTTTTATTCATTTTTGATTGC
Organism: Taeniopygia guttata; assembly: GCF_048771995.1. Lineage (NCBI taxonomy): Eukaryota > Metazoa > Chordata > Aves > Passeriformes > Estrildidae > Taeniopygia > Taeniopygia guttata. The sequence goes on along the minus strand of NC_133025.1, from coordinate 39,823,830 downwards.
AAGCATTATGATTTTGAGTGAGGTTTTAAGCTTGGGGAAGAAAAGTATACAGTTTCTTGAAAACATTCAAACTGTTTTGAAAAGCTCAATGTCAGAGTAGTTATAATCTCTAATCCCAGAGAATGCTACAATTCCCCCAAGGACTTGACTACAGATAGTAAACACTCTACGCTGCAGATATTTGGAGTTATGTGTCCACTGTCCAAACTCAGTTGCTGATTGACTCCCCAAACACTGCCAAGCAGAATTCCTGAAGACTGAATTCAGCCTGTCATTTACTTTTCCTTAGTACTGATTTTCCAAAAGGTTGTAGAAACCAAATAATCTCTGATACTTCCATATTTTCATCAAATTTCTTTGAAATGGTCAAAGGTTTTATAGTTCTTGCAGATGTACTTTTGGAAACTTAAAGTCACCTTCCTTTGAAAGGGTGGAGGAGGAAGAAAAAAACAGCCAAAATTTAAGCTAAATTATATTTTTATAAATATATATATGACATATTTCTATAACAAAAGATGAATGTAAATATCAAAGATGATGACAGAGAATTAAAGTATTCTGATACATTTCTTTTTTAAAAGTCCCACAGAAAAGTAAATTTCCTTTTAAGACAGATATCCTAGAACATTCTTTAGTTGAGAAAAATACAGTTCTTGAGTTAATCCAAGTTAGGGAATAGAAGTAACTACATTTTTACTTTAATAAGTGTTTTTATTTGAAGAAAATATCAGCTTCAATCGCTCATAATGAAGATATTTATTAGCATTATCATTTTCATCCTCAGGGTATTTTGAGGATCTTGAAATAGCTTAGAAGGTCAGTTTGGGAAACACTCCAGAAACCAAGTAGGTGAGTGGATTGGGCCAAAAGATTAGACAAGAGACTAACAATCCTGCAACATAATAATATTAAAAATGCTGTAGTCACATTGGCAGTATTTGACAATGGTTGTCAATAAAAACAGGGGTCATGGGCAACACAGGGTAGAACATAAGTGTTTAGCTTTGTAGAATGGTTGAAAAGACAAGATTCAACTGACTTTGCAAAGAGTAGTGAAAAGCTCTCATAAAGGGTGGGAATCAACATAAAAATATTTCTCAGAAAAATATGTTTCTTTGCCTCATCAGAGGCAATTATGAAAAGGAACAGATGTAGTTTACAGCTATCATAAGTTATCCCTGTCTGAAACCAGGATTCCAATATTAGATAAAGATAGATTTTGTGAATATAAAAATAGTTTTGGCTGAAATCAGGCCATCTTCAAATTTTTACCATAGAGGATATTGCTTGATTTGTCTATTAAATACCTTTTCTAGGTTCATAGATAATTCAAGTCTTCTTCAACCATTTTTTCTCTCATATAGTCCTCAATAATATGACATATATAAAAGCAAGACATATAATTATTGGCATTAAGACTATGGCAATTAGGAAAAGGATGACTATTTAACTTGTTTTTTTTAAAGGATACTGTCAAAATAATAGATTAAATTCTATTAGTCAAATGTGTTAAGATAATCTCTGAGAGAATAAATCACAAAATCAGTGAACAGTTATGGTTAGAAGGGACCTCTGGAAATCCTAATTTTCCACTTTTCTATATTAGTAAATATAGACTTGGGAAACAGGTTAAAAAAGCAAAATTAAAAGAAAATTAAAATATTTGATTTGAGAGTCATACAATACAATCAATTCACAAGTAAAATTGAGCACTAGAGATAGAAGAAAGGTTGAAGACAATTCAGTAAATAGGTAGTCAGTTGTTTAAAATTATAACATTCAAGCTTGGAACATATGGACTGCACCTTGATTGCAGAGGTATAACAAATTCAGTGAGCTTTATTTTATTTATAATGAAAATATTTAAAAATTATGAAAAAATAAATCCATTATATGTGACTAACACATGCTTATATTAAGGTATTAATATGTGAAGATCTGAATAAACAGGTCTGCTTAACAATGGAAACAGTTTACATATAATATAGTTTGACATTACATATGCTTTTTTTTTATTATTCTTTTGCACAGAAATAAGTTTTGTACAGTATCAAATACCAACATGGTGCAAATTGAGGTAAAAAGGGGTTAAATTAAAAAATATCAAGGAAGGTTTGACCATAATTATTTTTATTATTATTTTTTTTTTTTTAAGGACAGCTCTTGCTGTATTTCTTGTCTTAGTGTAAGGTTAGAAAACATGATTTTTTTTTTGTCTTTTTCATTCCACTGCCTCCCCCAAACACTATTTTCACAAACACTTTCAGATCCTAGTGGTGCCAACACAAGTCTGCCTACAATGAGCTCGTTTTTATTAGTTACCTTTTCAGCACCTTTTGGAGGCACTACTTTTGCTACTTGTCGCGGTTTAGGAATGATATTCCCCATTTTAGTTTTTCTGTCGAAGCACTCCAAATCATGCACTGCTCTCTCACTCCCCATTCCCCCTCCCTGTCCCACTACAGAGGAGAATTGGAGGTACAAAAGATAAATATCACAGGTTGAGAGAAGGATTATTCACTGGAAAAAGGAGCAGAATAAGAAAACCAACAGTAACAGCGACCACGTCAATACTGGAGGGACGCGGTGATCGCTGACCGCTCCCTCCACCTTGCTCAATGACTGGGAGACAGCCCTTCCCCCTATCCTTGGAAAAGCATATGAGGCACTGCAGAATATCCTCCAGGTGCTGGCCCTGGTCATCCCCTGTCCTGGCTGGAACCAGGATGCCTTTGAATTACAAGTTTATACCTAGGGTTTTTTCCAGAAAAAACAATCAAATGGATAATTAGTGATTATTTAAATTACAGCTGACCTTGAAAAGATTAAATTTACAAGAAGCAGTACACCATAAAGGTTTATTTATCACCACATGAATTTCCAACACAAAAAATACAGACAATTACCATCTCTATGGAACCCTTGCATTACTCCTGTACATTTAGTTACAGCAATCTCTGAGGTCCGGCCATAAAGGATGACCACCAGAAAGTACCAGGAGAGAATATAAAATTTCACATCTTAAATACATCAGATATTTGGTTTTGTAACAAATGAAGCTGACAGCACCCCAGATACAGCTCACCATTGTATTGTCCCAGCACCTCCTGCTCTAGTTAATTAGGAACATTTGTTCACAGATAATGATGGAAGACTGACAAATGTTAAGCAACAGACACCTTGTATGTGTTTAAAAAAAATATACAGCTGTTCATAAGTCTTAGCACATCTTTTCAGCTAAGGAAAGTGCATGTCAAAAGAAAAAGGTTTCAAAACAGTGGGTGATATCATACTGTCAAACTTACTAAATGAGACTGTCTTTCTGTTATAGCAGAGATGTAATGAAGTTTAAGTCAGCACTTCAGTTCTAAAATCTTCTCTCCAAGGGAGTTGCCATTCAACAATGTGAAACAGGAGTGAAAGGTGGGTTAAAGCACATAATTCTTCCAATCTAACAGGCACTTTTCAGTGCTGAGGTTTTTTTATTTTGTTCAGCTTTTTAAACTGAATTGGATTTCAAGTTCACATGCAAAAATTTTAAAGTTTTCTCATGTAGATTTATAGATTTTGATATTCCAAAATATTTTTTCTTTGAAAGTACTTATGTGAAACTCTCTTGCTACTCAAAAGAAATAAATATAGATATTAACTAGTGAATTCCTCAGTTTTTATTTCCTTTTATTATAGAAGTGTTAGGTAGGGAGACAAGTTTAGCATGACCTAGCAATCAATCATTTCTCCATGCAGCAAATGTAATGTTCTAATGTCAACCCAATTATATGTATGCCTCATTAAAACGAGGATTTAATGGAGTATATGATAGTTCTTATTTCCACATAATTCCCACTTGAATATATGGTTTCATGGTTATTTACAATCTACAGGCAAGAGAGCATGTAGAATTGAGAAACCAAGCTTATTGGTCGTTCCCAGCTGATCATCCCAAAGCTCATTATTACCTCTCAAACCAGATATTGTCTAAGGAATAGTTTTCTAGCTTAGTCCCATGATTACAGATACTTTCCTTGATTTTCTATTCCCATTTTTAAAGAGTGAGAAGGGAAGATCTGCTTACTCAGGTTCCTCATTTAAGAAGGGCACAAACAAAAGAAAGGAGGGGAGTGGTACAAATGAAGTCAGACTTCAGGCAAGTATTTACTGTTGAAAATAAGGATGGGAAAAGAAGGAAAATTATGATCAGGCAATATTTGAATCTAGGCATCCCCAGATTACCCACCAGTGTATTTAGTGCCAGCAATACTTGCTGTCTTTGCCACTTCCCAGGGAGCATGTAGTTCCTATAAGATGTATGTAGAGGGGAAATGTACAGAACTTAATGGCTGCCTGGAGAATTGAGTAGAGGTGCACGTGCAATGCCCACCACATCTGCTTGTCAGAGCAGAGGTAATGTGAGCACACGGACATAATCCAGAGCTACAAAATGGACAGCTGTGCAGAAGTGTGAAGGAAATAATTTTATCTGCAGCACATCCCCATCGCCTGAAGGCATGATCTAAAATACAAAATTAATTCATGTTAGTGTACTTTTTTGCAGTGTCATCCTTCAGGCACTATAAACCCAGGAGGAATGGGACTGTAGTATACTGGGAAGAAGAATATGAAGATATGAAGAGAATATGAATATGAAGAGAAAAGCAGCAAGAGCAACAACAAAGAGAAAAAAGAAATGTGGAGGAATTATCGAGCAAGTCAGGAAGGAGCTTCATAGGCAACCATAAAAGTCTTTGCTTTCTTATGATAAAAGTTAGCATATGCAAATATGTTCAACATTAGTAGTCTATCTGTTCAAGTTTTTTCATCATAATCTCAAGGATGGGTTATTTTGAAATGCCTCTTTCTATGGTAATTGATTAAAATGTTCAGTAAATTCAAAATGAAATCAAGTCAAGGAAAGGGACACTCCATCTTTTATAATACAGTATTAATGGTAGATATAACAATAAATTGAAGGTAAACATCAGGTTTTTATGAATCATACTGGTTCAGTTTTATGAGAAAAATAACCTTTGAACTCCAAGTTTCCAGATGTTAGTGTTTGCTGTGTAATGGTCAAACCAGATCCATAATTGTAACACACACAGAGAGCTGGCAAGCCTCTGTAATCAAGCATATCATTTTTTTTCAACTATATAGGGTGTGGTGCATATATATGGACAGAATTTTTCATAAATCATTACAGCTCAATAGTCTCCAAAGGGATATATGAGAACTTAAAATACTTTTCTTGAAATAGTGTATTTAATTTCTTTTACTTTGGTTAATCACCTGATAAAACAATTTTCCCTAAGAGATTTAGGAAAAGAAAAACAGTAAGCAAAGAAAAATTTTGTGTTATATTTATTTACTGAAATGTATTTAAAATAGTTTTCTATCCCATACTTCAGTGCCTCACCTTTACATCTAAATGCACAATAACACAATAAAAATGTATAGGACATAAGATTAAATCAAAACTGCCATTCTCTCATTTCCCAGATTTGTGGAGACTTGTAATCCCTAAGAATTTGGTATCCAGAAAGCCTTTTGGGGTGCGAAGAAAGAGTGCATGAGAGTTCAGGTCTATTCTCAGAGGTAGGTATAGACATTTCCACATTTGTTAAGAAAGAAATGCCTAGATCTTTTTTACTGACCACAGCTGCATATGCAGAAGTGCTTTTCATTCAAACCTGTGCTTAAATGTAATCTGTGTGGAATAACAAATAGGACAAAAATCACCATGGGCAGAGCTCAGCAGATGTGGAGGTGAAACCAGCCACCCATCTTACTGTATCCTGGAGAATATATGGAAATATATTTATATCTTTTTGGGGTGTCTCACAAAAACACAGCCTCCTTCTTTAAATCATCAAAAGCAGAGTTCTTCAGATTGTTTTATACTGTAACTGAGTCTCCAGTGCTCCATGCAACCATACAGAGAATAAAAAATCACAAATAGAGGGGAGCTGGAAGCTATGGTGCTAGCAGCACAGCATTGTCACAAATTTGCTTTTATTTACAACATCATTAATAAACATCCCTTTCCATTGTTCCAATTTGTTGATTTTTTGAGGTTTTTTAATAGACTATTGCAACTTAGAGACAAGAATATTATTGAAATAGTAACTAAGCAAACAGAAGAAAATTTATTACCTGTCCCCAAAATATTTGTACTCTCATTGTAAAGTGATGATAGATAAATATATACAGATAGAGAGATGTGTTAGTACCTAGTTGGTTGACCTTCTTGTCCTAGTAGCTAAAAACATAAAGGAAAGGCCTTCTGCCATCCCAGCTATGAAAACATGCAAGAAATTAAGTCTTTAGGAGATATATATGGGAATTTATTTCTCAAATAGAAAGGATTATTTATAATTTCTCTTCCTACTTCAGCTCTATATATAATAAAAATAAGATTTCCATGAAGAATAGACTTAGAGGAGATTGTCATAAAACTAGGAGAATGTCAAGGTTGATAGAACAAATGGCTGTTTCCCCAACCCTTTCTCATGTCTTTCCACAAAGTTTATGTAATTATTAATACCTTTTTTTTTGCTTTTCTCTCCCTTTGAAAGGCATGGGTTTTTTGCTTTTCTTGAAAGGTCAATAATGAAAAGTCAATGTTTTTAAAGGAAAAATTAGTATAAATCAGCCAACACTTGCAATTAATACACAAAGTTTGATAAAAACAAGTATTTCAACATAATGTTTATGTGAGGTTACAGATCACAGTAAAAAGTTACTTTTGAGCTACTAGGAATGCAGTCTGATTTCTCTTTCTGCAGGACTACATATGAATAGAAATTTGTCTTTTTTCAATTCATTTTCTTTACTTTTTTTTCAGACCTGTGTAATATTAAAAAAATTAAAAATAGGTGGAGCAAAACTCACTGAAACTTATGAGAGGTAAGATAGACTCATGGGCAATATTAAAAGTTCATGCTTACTCCAAATAACAGTTTTGAACACAGTTTGTGGGAACTCTGTAAATTAATATAGTTCTGTACAAATATTTTTAAAGAGGAGATTTAATTATGCAAAAATACATAGTGCTCAGTGTTCAGTGAAATTGTAAAATTAATATCAGAGGTAATGAAGAAGAATTTAAGTTCATATGATTGTCATAAGAAAATCAAATATCTGCCTGTTGCAAATGTAGACTTGGACTGAGAAAAGAAGAGCCTCCTATGGGTGATGTTTCAACTTATTAAGAATGTTTTCAATTGTCAGTTATGTTTGAAAAAGGAGATAAATATATTGTCAGTCCATATGTTACCTGTTGCCTTCATACTCTGTAGATTTTTAACAGACCTTTATATATGGTCTATAATGTGCATGGTGTGTTTATTAATTAATGTCTTATGATTCTAAGTATATTAATTTTTTACATGAAGTATATCCCAAATTTTGTAAAGGGATGAAGATGATTATTTTGTGTCCACACTTGAAAGGAATTATTTTCTTGTTTTTAACATTTACTGAAATCTTGTTCAATATACATCTGTTTTCATCTAAAACAGTTTCACTTGCCCAGAAACAGCTTTCTAGTTTAGTTTAAGTTTCCTTTGCATTCATTCATTTAATTTAGTATAATGTTCACTTAGATGTCTATGAAAATTTAATAAAAGAGTGAATTAAAGAAAGAAAAACCTTCCTTATAAGAACATTTTAAGTTTTTATAGAAAAATCTACCATGAAGAACAGACTAATTAATTCCACAATTCTGGCTTGCAATATAAATTGAGAAGAACTATTTGAAGTCTTTATTGCATGACAGTACCAAGACTGTACTTAAAACTCTTTCCTACTTCATAGAGCTATTCAAGAAAAAAAAGATTTTTTTTTTTCCTTCTTTTCAGAATGAAAAATGGGTGATATATATATATATATATATATATATTCCAGAATTCACATAAATATGATTTTGCATAAGTTATTGTATAGCTTATTCTTAGGTTGAATTACACCCTTAACAACAGGAAAGATATAATTTTTTTTTTCTTTAGTCCATGGTTGGGTTCCTTTGTGTTTCACACTGTTATTCATAATGAAAACATACAAAAAAAATTGTTTGTCTAATACACAAAAATAAATTATTTATTCAGCAGGATGTATCAGAGCAGATAGTCTCCCAGAGTTCTGCAACCTAATTCTAACCCATTCAGACATTTAATTTTATTGCAATTAGCATCCTTTTTGATGATTTCTTTTCAATCTTTTCAGCTGCTATAAAAACTGTGAATTGATCCAAATTATATCCTCTGATCTAAGTGGAGTTTGGATTTAAACTTCAAGAAGCAGCTTGGCATAGCTGATCTTCTCCTAAAAGGCATTCAGTATAATTCTGAAATATTTGTTCAGATAGACAATGACTGAAATACATGTTATACAACAAAAAATCATTTCAGTTAATTTTATTATCCCAAATTACTACTTTCATGTTGCAAAATATAAAGTAATCCCAAATAGAACTTAATTTCTTCAATCCCTTCATTTCATTTTTGTAAGTATGGTAAAATTACAGTACCGAAGCTTTACTCTCTACAGTACCACTCCTTTTCCCCATTACCTGCATCCTTACCTACCTCACAGTTTCAATGTCATAAGTAATCAATCATGTTGCACGTATTTTGTAGTGCTTCTGATACCACTTCTTTCTCTGTAGGGGATTCTTGCTGTTCTTCAGGCATCTCACAAGCACACAGCCCTGAGAGTGTCCCTGACAGTCTGACTGATGCATGAACCCATTTCAGGAATTTTCATAATAAGACTTCTTTCATATGCTAGATCTTTCAAAATATCTAATTCTTGTTTTTAAAATTAACTGTGAGGTTTTTTTTTTTGCAGAGGTGATTCATGTAGGATATCCATATAACTATGCTTCACCTCAGACTCCCTGAAGGTCCTGGGAGAGGTATATAGGCATGGCTGCCAGTGAAATCAGCCCATGAGGATAACATGACACGGCTTTTCAGCAGTTTCAGCTATTTTCCACCTGTTACTTGTCAATCCATTACCTATACCAAGACTCATCACACTTTTTGTCCTCTCTGCACAGTGTACTCAGGGACTGCATTCTTAATGCTGCCATGAAAGCAGGGCAGATGAGAAGCATTTGAAGAGGATCTCTCACTTTCTACTAATTACAAAGAGAACCCGAGAGGTATATCCCAGGTGCAGCTGTCCATGATAAAGATGCTTTCAACTAAATGAAATTAATCCACTTCTGATGTGATTAGCCCTTTCAAGATGATAGTTTGGAAGCAATAACAGAAGCAGGCATAAGAGGAATTCAAACAGAGTTTGAATATTTCATTTTTTTTTCTAAATGGCAAGGTTATTTTTAAATTGTAGTAAGATAACCAGATCAAGGACTGTAACTAGATGAAGTCATGCTGTGCTCAGCAGTATTCCTAACTTTTTATTTGTTAAATAGAAATTGAGAGATGCCAGTGGAAACTAGTCACTTCTCTCAAGCCATAAAGAATGTTGTGAAATTAACCAAATAAATACATCTCAGCACAGAGAACCTGTGTTTTTGTTAGCAGCCTTTTAATTAGAAGATTTCTTGGTGACATTGGCACTAATGACCATGTCAATACTGAAAACCCGTCCTATGCACAGTTTACTTCTTGTTCACCTTTTTTCTTATAAGCTGGAGAAAGAGAATTAAAATGTTAATAGTTCAATTGTCAAATTAAGAAGAAGAAATGGCAACCATTTTACTTTTTCTGATGTCTTTCTCTCACACTGTCAATATAAAAAATAATGCCAGCTGCTGCTTAAATTAAATGGGAACTGGAATATGAATTTTAATTAAAACTGCTTTCCAATATATGTCATTCTTTGTATATGGTAATGAACTCAGCTTGTGAAACTGTTCCAGGATAGAACTTTGAAAGTTTTGACACAGGGAAGTCAGCTAACAAGAACCATCTCAGCATCACTGATCCCTGAGGAGAATAGTATACTTAGGAACAGCAAGGTAAAAGAGGCAAAGGTCAGTCAATAAGGAAAAGATCACCCCAACATTTTGAGGAAGTTAAACCTTGTCTCCTTGCTCTATGAAGCTGTGCAGAACAGGCATCTGACAGTCTACCTTGCCACACCCAGGGCTGTGCTGGCAGGTGCAAGTGGACTGCACAATATCTTTTGGCTAGTCAGTGAAATCATGAAAAGATGAAGTAAGCATTTTCAAGTTTATAGTACTGTATGATTACCCAAGTGGATTCTTCTCAGGGAAAGAGAGGTCATTCAATATGATCTGATATATTTATTCCAAAACCTGTTGTATAATTATTATTTCAGCTGAATTTCTTTTTCCAGGCTTAGGTAGGAGTGTTGAAAACTCCACTGGGGAATGTGAATATCTGAATCATACAGAGCTTTAATTTGTGTGAACAGTTTAGTCGCAATTCTGTAGGTTAGTCATGTATTCTGTATTACTATTTTTATTTATTCAGCAGATTTTTCAGAGCAATCAGCTTTCTCTTAGTTTCTGCTGCATTTTTTTCACTTTCCGTGTATGATACCTATTTCACTTTCACCATTTCTTACTTCTCCTTTTTAACTGTGTTTTCACACAATCACAGGATCACTGGGTTGGAAGAGACCTTCAAAACCATTGAGTCCAACCCATGCCCTAATACCTCAACTAAACTATGGCACTGAGTGCCACATCCAATCATTTTTTAAACACCTCCAAGGATGGTGACTCCACCACAGGCAGATCATTCCAGTACTTTATCACTCTTTTCCTAATACGCAACCCATATATTCCTTGGCACAACTTGCGTCCTCTCATTCTGTCTTCCAGTCTTTGGCTTCTTACATGTATTGTCCCTACCTTCCTCACTCTTATGAGGAAGAAAAAATAACAATTAGTTTAATAGCCATAGTAGAATCCCAAAGACCAGATAGGATCAGAGACCCACATGTCAGGAATTCATGTGAATGTTCATTGGAGGACATGTATATCTTCGCTGCCCCTAAGATGAATCATGGAGAATTGAACCAGGTATCAGGTGTATCTAGATTATAACTTTAGCAGAAAACCTTGTTTTTCTGGGATCTAAATCTCCTGTCCACTTGGAAATTCTGTCTTTAAAGTATACAGCTCTGACTTCAGTAAAATACTCTTTTAGGGCAGAATTCATCACGCTAAGAGGTCATAAGCTGAGCATGTAATATATGAAATTAAGTTTGGTTCCCCTTTTAGCTTATGCATAGACAGGTCAAGTTACCTCTTTTTCTGATGGAGATAACATAAACTATATGTTATATTTTTAGATTAGACTATTTTAAATCTTTCTACTCTAGGCAGGCAAAGGGCTTCAAAGAAAACAAGTCCATAGAAGAAAATTTCAGTGTTACACTGCATGAAAGAGTGGGGTCAAAAAAGAAGTCCAGTACTCCCCTTGCTACTCTACAGCCAGTCCATCTGTACCACGACCTCCTTCCCCTTACCTCAAACGAAATATATTTGTTCTTCCCTGTTTGCTTGAAAAGTGTTTGTAAGTCTTCTTCAGCCCTGGAAATTTTTTCCGAATCACATGTGATTGAGCTCAAAACTAGCTAATCTCATTGGCACATATCAGCACACAGTTTTATAGCATGATTGTGCTCTAATATATCCCCACTTAAAAGAAACTAAATAACTTTTTCAAGATGATTTTCCATTCTGAGGCAACAGTTTCAGACAGATATTTATTTATATTTTTTCTTGTTATATATTTAGGTGAAGGAAAAAAAATAAAAATAAATAACTGGAGCCATCTAAGTTCTTATGCCTGGATATAATATGTTGTAAACAAAAAGGAACTTTCCCTCAAGAGTTCTCCCACCCTTTTGTAGTCTGAAAAGTTGTAACATAAACTCTTTATCTTTCTTTTCATATTTCAGAATGAAAACACTGTTTACAAATAATAGCTCCTTAGAGGTACAAGGATTAGTCTTATTCACAGTAACCCTGAAAACACCTAAGTATACTGTTAAAAGATTAAATTGATAATAAGAACTCTAAATTCTAACAGGTATTTTCATAAAATTCTTCCTTAGGGATAGTGAAGAAGACACTGTGTTAAGCACTTGCTTTTAACTCTGATTCACAAGATTTTAAAAATTTAGTTGAGATCATTTAATGGATTTCAGATGCTCTCCTATTAAATTAGTCTGCTGTACAATCGTAAGGGATCAAATTAAAGACATTTGTAGACTCAGAGATAATTAAGATCGGTATTGATACATCTTATATTTTATCTTACCACAAAAATCAGCTTAACACTGAAGCCTGTCTAATATTTGAACCCTTGTTACTGTGGACTTTGGGGCTGGAGAAAAAAATTCCACTAAGATAAATGGAAGCAGAACCATGTATTAAACTGTTATCTACTTTTTAATCTGCCATCAGTGAAGTTTTTTATAGTGGAAAAAATCTGGTGGCATTTGAAAGAAAGACCCACACCCCCAACAAACAAACAAACAAACAAACCTAACCAAACAACATCTTCTTAAAGGGCTCTTAAAAGTAAATAAAAATAAAATTTAAAAATAATTTTAAAAGTAATCGATTTACTGCTTTTTCTGAAGATGTGCAGCATTGAAGTCCTTGTATTTAAGCAAAAGTTCAATTCCATTTTTAGATACACTGAAACATCTGCCAAGATAGTAATTTCTTCAGATTGTTAACTAAGTCCTAGGGGGCTATCTTATGTAGAAGGATGGTGTTGTGTTAGAAAGGTTCCTGGCATAGTTTCATTTCATTATTCTGTCTCCCTAAATTCTTATTTTTAAAAAAAATTCAATTTGATTTCTAACTGTATTTTAAGTACTAAGGAAAAGAAAAATCATCTTTTCTTTCAGGGCTCGCTAAAAATGGAACACTAAAACTATAGTTTTAGACATACAATCTGAATGGATATATATTCACCCCATTTTAGAAGTGCAAAACTTTATCAGCTTCCTTTTATGTGGGGAGTGAAATTACTCTTGTACATGCTTCCTGACCTGTATGTAAGCCTAACTCTTTCTCTGTTTACACCCTGTGGAAAAGCAAGGTATTTTAAAAGAGGCAAACAACACAAAAGTGAGCTTTGCTGAGTTGAAATGGATTCATGCTGGGGTGCCTTTTTTTATGCCTAAACACCTAGCATTGCATCCTGTGCTCTGAGACTACCTTCAGCATGTCTCAGGACCAGAGGAACATCCAACAAGTGACACTGTGCCATCACCAGGTGCCATTCTCAGGCACTCTGTCCCTGTTTTCCAGAGACAGACATTTGACTAAGACGAAATAAGTTTGGAAAATCAGTTCAATAATAAGAAAGCTAATATTTATTTGAACAAATTATTTGATAAAAATTATGTAGTGTTTACAGAAATTATGACTAAGTCATGAATAATTCAGAAGACAGCAGATTAAGTTTGTTGGATAATTTGACAACAAATAATTTATTTAAGTGAAAATCATGTAAATCTCATATAAAATCCCCATCTGCTATCTCTGGAAATGTTTAATATAGGAATATCCCAGTGAGAAAGATCAAACCACTGTCAAATGTCAAATGATTTCATATTTGTTTGAAAAGAATGTGTAGATTTCTAAAAATATAATTCAATATGCATAATTAATTAATTATGATAAATAATAAACAGAAAGATTTTGTAAGCTAAAGAGAAGACTGTTGGAAACAGAAAATTAGTGGAATAAAATTAGATATCAAACTCCTCAGAATGTGAAAATGTCTTTCTTTCATGTGTTCTTTTTCTTAAATGCATCACATTTGCCAAGTAAAGCACATAAGCAAAAGACAATGATGAAGGACATACGGGATGTTATAAAAACTGAATAATATTGCATCTGGGTTGTGAAGCTGGGATTGCTGAGGTAGAAAACATACATAGCTACAAGGATTTAGAAAATTATTGCAATGTACTGTTTGATATACTTGCAAAACCCTGATATGATGCCAGTATAATGTACATCCTCTTCAGTTGATTTCACTTGTTTCTCAGGATAGCTTTATACAACACAGTCTTGATTTGATAGAAACGTCATTTCACTTCATTTCCTATTTCCAGAAATGGAAAATTTATTGAATTCAGGCTTTCATGTATAGTATTCATTTTGTTTATATTTAGCTGGAGTTATTGCATGAAAAGTGAACTGCTGGCAGACTCCTTCAACCATTTCTGGACTTTGTCATAAGTACACCTACACTAGTGTATGCAGAACAGTAAGTTTTGCATCCAGTACAATTATACCAAGGATATCTTTCCAGTAAATTAAAATCAAATTGCAGTACTGGCTTTTTCAATGCACAATGTTCTTATGTGTGTATGTTTATATATATATGTATATATATAAACTTGATTCTACAAGATCTGATTATTATGCATATGAGCCAATAAATCACCTAAACACATATCTAATTTATCTAGATCTTCTTCAAAGTTAATATTCATGGTTAATGTTTTGTACTATGTTATGTTGATCAATCTTAGGCATTTTGGTGAAACAGGGACATAGTTTTCAACATTTTGCAGGAGCAACACCTAATCTCTGAACTTCGGAACATATATTTTAATAGATTTTGAATTTGATTTGGGAATCAAATTAAGAACTCAGAGTTTTGAGAAAGCTCTGCTTGGATTTCCATAATTAAACACAACCCAGAGTCTTGAGACTAAAAGCAGATTCTAAGTAATTAATAGGTTAAAATGGAACATGCTGATTTTATATTGAAGGCTTTCAGGTATTCTGTCAGGACACAGCTCAGGTTGTCTAGAAATGTTCATGTGATGAGGCCATGCTATTGCAAAATGCCACAGCAGCGCTCTTGAGGGCAGCTCGATGAACAGTACTGTAATTTCCCTCTTGTTCCAGGAAATGCTGTCTGTTGGAACTGTGTTACCAGATTCAGTCATTAAATGGACTACTTTTAAAACAAAAAACTGCATTCTCCACTGCAGCCCCTTTCTCATCATGTCCCTTGTGGTCCTGACATAGGAAATTGAGCCTGAACATTCAGCCTTTGGTTAAGTGCTCAGTTACAAACTAGACAGGAGCACTTCTTTGGCTCATTTGGGACACCAATTGTTTTTAGCTTCAAGGAGCTGGGAAGCTGCTGAGGTACTGAATGCAGAGTGCTTTTGGGTTTTTAGCCTGTGAATTTACAACAGCTCTGCAAAGAAATAGGAATCAAGAATAAATGAGCAGGTAGATTAAGCTCTCAAGTTTATTCAACAATTCATAACTGACCATAACCATGTGGCATAGCATAAATCTCTGTTAAGGTATAGAGATCTTTAAAAACAAGTAATTCATACATGTTTTATAAGTGAAATTGGCATGTGAAATCTAACTCTGAGGCTGAAATTTAGTGACTATCTCTCTCCCTTACTATAGAAGGGAAAAAAATTAGTCAAAGCATACAGACATCTTCCTAAAACTCTTTTTCTATTTTTACTTTGAAAATTCAAAGAAAACTGTTAAAGATAATTTTAAGGAAATTAGTAGGTTAGTGACATTAGTTGAAAATCAGAGAAAGATTTTGTAGTCTGCTAATCTGGTGTCTAGAATGAAAAATTGGTGTGAAAGTTTGGCACTGTTGTAATAGTAAAGGCAAAACTCATAGCACAGAGGTCATAGAACAGAAGAAATGTTAAGAACATACCTGATAATTTTGCATAATATTCAGTGATAATTTAAAGTTACTATGGATTTCAGAAAATATTATATTTTTGATTAATTTAAGTATATAGAAAAAGTATATTGTTTCACAGGTCTGGTGATACTGATACCACAATAATTGAATATTCTTTACTGTAGCTATAGAATTACTGTGAATTCATCATGTTTCCTGATCTTTTTCCTATTGTTCACACAGAACTAGAAGATACTGAGTTATAAATTTTTTTACAATTTTGTTATAGAAATAGATAAATAACACCTGAGTTTGTGTTTAGATGTTGTGATTTCATTTCAGCAGCTGAACCCCACACATCCACACAGTCACTCCCTCCCCACAGTGTGAGAGGAAAAGAATCAGATGAAGGATCAAGACTGAGAAAACTCCCAAGGCCAGTTTAATAGGTAAAGCAAAAGCTGTGAGAGTGACAAAAGAAATCCATTCACTATTTCCCATGGGCAGATGTTCAGCCTTCTCCAGGGATGCAGGACTCCCTCAGACATAATAATGGTGACTTGAGAAGACAAATGCCATCACTTAGAACATCTCCCCCTCCCTTCTTTTTACCCCAGTTTTTATTGCTGTGTACATCATTATATACTACGGGAAATCCCATAGTATTGGTTATTTGGGGTCAGTTGTCCTGGCTGTGTCCCCTTCCAGTTTTCTGTGGATCCCCAGCCTCCTCTCTGGCCATGAAGCACGAGGAGCAGAAAAACAAATGTTGCTGTGTCAGCAATGTTCAGCAGGAGCTAAAACATCAGTGCTATCAAAGCTTTTCAGTTCAAACATGAAGCATAGTACCGCATAAAGTTTTTAGAGGAGAATTAACTCTATTCCAGCAATGATCCATAGACTAAAAAAAAGAGAAAAAAACAAAACCACGGAAAAAAAATAGAATAAACAAAACATAAGCCAAACCACAACACAATAATTTTCTCTTCATATGCATCTCATTCAGGCGTTCCATTGCCCTACTGAGCTAATAGGTATTTAGATTAACAGGACATTTGGGAAGGAACAATCTTCATTTCCTAGTGGCAGTTGTAGAGTGAAGGCAATGACATTTAAAGGAATTTTTTGGCAACTGAACTTCTTCATTTAGATACATTAATTTTTATTTGTTTCCCAAAGGACAGACCTTTGGGAATGTTGCCCTCCTGGTCACATGCATTTTTCCTTTTAGTTGTATTTAAGATTTGAGTCAGTTAACTTATCCTGCAAGGAAGATAACCAATTTATGTATTACTGAAGACAAAATACTAACATTTGGGAGCATATTCAAAGATAGTAGCTAAACAGGTATTGAAATTTAAACATTACATTTGGTACACAATGAACTTACCTACTTGTTTGTCATGCAATATCAGCAAGAGAAGCTTCTTTCTTCAAACTTTGTTTCTCTTACATTTTGTTTCATCATCAAAAGGAATGAAAAAAACAAGAAACCAATATCTGAGTCAAATATATTAAAACTAGTTATATGATTATGAATGCATGATCATACCTACATATTTTTGGAGCAGTTTTCTACTTTGTCTAGTAAAATACCCATTTCAAATCCATACATAACACATGGAACTTTCATGAAGATCAGCTAGAGAAAGTTTTCTCTTTTGTCTTTCATTCTTTCTTTGCCTCATCAACCATATTTGTGTGAATTTGATTACAGGCTCCCTTAGGCAAGGAATTAAAGGAAAAGCTATTCCTAAATAAGCCAACATAAGTCTAAAAATTTTTTTGAGAATCTTCAAATGCTCCAGATGCTCACAGGTGTAACTGGTTTAAGTAGGTTTTTGTGCCTTTGAAGGGTATATGAAGGCATGTGTACATGAAAGTTTGTCATAGTAAAAAATAAGAGTCTTCATACTGTGTAACGGTTTGGCAAAAGAAGCAGCATTCTTCATCTGAAGGATCATGATAATTCATGGGTTTCTTAGCTCTTCAAGTCCCTGAATTCTGGGTTCACATTGTAAAGAAACCTGGGAGCGCAAAGACTGTATTTCTTTTGGCTGAAACTAGATGAAGATTTTATGAGCCCACATTATCCGATTCTATAGAATAGGAACCAAGTACAGACAACCTGATAAGGAGTTAGTAAAGCACAAGATGACAAGTCTTGTGTTAGTCAGACTACATACTAGACAGCTTACACTGGTGGGTTTGTTTTTTTTTTCTGTCTGTGGGAGCACAGATAACAAATAACTTTGTATAGAGTGGCCTGGTCAAGTAGTACTTGACCCAGAGTAAAACTTTCTTGTATAAATTTAGCCAACAAAATTTTTGTAATTGACTTGAACAAAAGAGTTTAAATTGGAATATTACTTTGTGCTTTCTGCCTGTAATGGTTTTTGCCTAGTACAGAGAGTCCTATAGATAGATTTGTTGTATAAAACTGATATATGATCCTTTCATTTATTTGCAAAAGCTCTCAACAAATAATAAAGTACTTAATACCTAACAAAGTAAAATATAGTGTTTCATTGGGCCACCAAAACAAGAACAAATAATTTCAGAATCACTACACTATAACCAGAAAGAAGTTTCATATTCCCTGTGATGGGTGTCTATCAGTGTGATGTGGGGTTCTGCATTTGACAAGTCATTTCACCTGACTTTTCTGCATCTTTTTTGCTTCTCAGTGATATCAACCATACAGTGATACCAACAGTGATCAAATCTTGAAGAAAATGGAAAAGTGAATACTTATTCCAGCTTAACTCTATATTATCTCATTACACAGCCAGCTGGTGGCAATATTTCTGGAATGGTCATTCGCTCATTGAACTTCTGATGCTTAAATTAATTCTAGGTGCTTACCATATTGAAAGTGTCTAAGAGGGAGAGAGCCAATTTCTAGGTTTCTCTCTAGGAAATTAAACTAGCTTTTTTTTTCACGAGTTAAGTGGTTTTTTGAATCTCACCTTAAGGAACTTAACTGGTGTCATAAGAAAAGCCACTACCAGAGGAAGAAAAAAATCTGACCCTTCAATTTCTTTATCACAAAAGCATTCTTTCTATTTAAGGAGTCTTAGGTCATGTGACCTAAGAAAAGAAAATTTTATGGCACAATATTTCATGTTTTTGTTTTTGTTTGGTGAACTCAAGGACAATATTGGCCAGCAGCCTGATGAATGAAGAAATTACTTGGATTCTTTCCAGGATTTCACACAGGTTTTCAAAGGCTTCTGTCAGTGAGGAGGTGAAAGGAAGTATATATAGAAAAAGAAGGTGTTTTAATGGCTAAATCACATTGTGATCTGTTGGGAAATTACTTCACAGCATATTGTAGGTGCTTTTGTTTTCCATTAAGAGAATAAAGGCAATTGAAAAAGTCACAACATAAGTCACAATGAGTGTCAAACATATATGTATATTTACAATAAAATTTGATAATGCTGTCTGTCAGTAAAACCATCTTTATTATTTGTTTCCAGCCAAAAACACACAGAATGTCAGCCAACAAGTGCATGAATTATATTATTTCTGTCTGAGTGATTATGAAGTAATAATTGTAGCGTCTTCCATAAAATGCAAGCAATATCATTGTCTACTCTTCCAGCATAAAATTGATTACTTGAGGTTATTTACTTGATGCGATGTGGAGAAACAGAAAGTCAGATCTAATTCTCACGTTTCAGAGGTTTTTGTCCTATTTGAAGGTCTCTGATCAATTTCCGAAAGTCTTTATTGTGAACACACTCAAAACGTCATACATTTAAGAATTTCTGTAGAATTCACCTACAACCTGTTGGATAGATTTTTAGGTAAGACCCAAGTACTCATCCCACACTGGGAACTGAAAAACACAGGTTGTCTCTGCCACACATTTCTGTCTACTATACCCAGACTTCTAACAGAAAAAAAACATAGTTGAAGGAGATAATTAGGGAAAAATGAGAAAATTATACCATCCAAAACAATGCCATCTATTACATCTGGTTTTAACTTAGTGTTACAGATTGTCTACTTAATTTATTCTGTCATGATTATGTTTTGTCATAACCTTTTCATGATTAATGTTCATATCTAATATATTTTGAGCGACGATATTCTTTAAAAGAAATTTTGTGTCTAGAAAACTCTATTGTCAGAAGAGATTGATCTTTAGTTTTTAAGTGTTCACCTAGTTCAACTTCATTCCCAAAGGCAAATCAAGATTTAAGAGAATCTGGTACAGATATTAGGATTGGTACCTGATTGTAATTGTTTTGTCAGCATAATTAGGTCTTTGCAGTTATTAAGCAATTACAGTTGTCATCAGTTTTTTAAATACTTTGCTTTAAACCTTAGTGGTTTATTGCTAATTGTATGATTCAATATAAACTTAATTGGTTATGATAGTTGAGTTAAATAATGATTACATCTTATAAAACTGTACCTCAGATGGACTTGGTTTCTTGAACAGATTTTTGTCCTTCTGATAAAAAGACACAGCCATTGCAAGGATAAATATATTCCACTGAATTTAATATTAATTTTGAATAATCAGAGCATGAAATGTAATGGTTAATAATAAATTAATGATAGGAGAAACATCCAGACAGTAGTTGCATTTTGGAATATACTGTGTACGGCTTTGTTATGCCCTTATGTTTAGCATGAAGGATTGCTTCTTTCAAGGAGAGGAAAAAGCATGCTCCTTTCACAATGTACTTTTCAGGTCTAATGAAATACTTTTCTCAAAATTCAGAATAAATCATAATGCTGCTGATGAATATGTGAAAACAGAAGTGCATGTTTCCAAACCAAATAAAGATAGATATGTAATTTAGAAAATATCACAAGAAAATAATTTCATTTCTTTTAAGTAAAATTCATCCAGTTTCATGAATTTGGCATAAGTTCAAAAAATATCAGATGTTATGCATGTACAATGTTTTACAGCTTTACAAATACCTTGATCTGAGAAATTCCCTCATGTCTTACCTGGTACCAAACATAAGAGTCTTTTAACTGGTGTGAAGAAGGGCAGCGCCTGGACATGGTTGTTGTAATCATTAAGCCATATTGGGAAAAGGAGGATGTGGTGGAAAGGAAGATACACACAGCAGATTTGTGATATTCTTCTCATCTAAGGCCTTTATTCAGATATGACTTACTGAAAGTAATGTTCTTGTGTCAACTTTAGACTCCATTGATCTTTTACCATCACGTGCAAAGCCTGCATTAACATTGAATTTCCTTTCACCTTATCCACTTATGTATCTTGTCTGCAAACACATGGATCACCTTTCTACCAGATGTACTTTAGTCTTAAATAGGTTACTAAACTTCCTACGTTCTTTAACTTCAGAGATATATCAGAGAACCATTGTATACCAATTTTTTTATGGATCAATATCCTTAAAATATGACCAAAAATAATTCATGAAAGGACATAAAGTTTAAAGACAGAGGTCTATGACTGCTGCTTCAAGAAAATTATAGAATAAAAGCTTGAATAAAATTTTTTCTCTCA
The DNA here is from genome assembly GCF_048771995.1 of Taeniopygia guttata. Lineage (NCBI taxonomy): Eukaryota > Metazoa > Chordata > Aves > Passeriformes > Estrildidae > Taeniopygia > Taeniopygia guttata. The sequence goes on along the minus strand of NC_133025.1, from coordinate 39,802,683 downwards.
TAAATCATGGACCTCAAATTTCAAGAGTTTCACATTCTGTTGACTTTGCTAGCATATTACTTAACAATACAAGGGGCTTGATGAAGCTGCTGTCATGAATTATAATAATTTGCAGTTACTGGGTGGCTTGTTTAAGTAGAATTTTTAAAAATGTGCGGAAAAGTTATCACAAAGATTCCTTGTGATTTATTTTAAGAGGTAACTTAATTTTTTTGTCAGAAAGATCAAAACATATAATTGTAGAGCTATGATATATATATTTATTTATTTTTATATTGGAGAAGCAGCCTGTATTCTGAAGGGATTTAATAATCTTCTTCCATTTCAGTATTTCCTATCAGTTCAGTAACTCTGAGAGAAACACAGAAATAAAATAATAATTCCAACCCAGGGAAAAAGAAGAATGTCAGAGGCCTTAAAGTATGGCTGTATTTTTATTTTGCAATTGATGAAGGAAGAACGAGTCTGCATTAGTAATTTTGCAGCCCACAAAACTGCTGGATAACAAACTAGAATGTTTGAGGTGAAAACCATTTCAGACAGCAGAGCCATCAATTTAATAGGCACCCCATATTCAAAAAAGTGCTTAAGCTTGTCAGCTTTAGACATATGTCTAAATGCCACAGGGAGTGCTTTGAAGAATAGTGATGCACATACGTATATGCTTAAATTTTTGCTCATCTGAGACCTTAAGGAATATTCTGAGAGCCTTGACCTGATATAGAATGATCACTTTCTCCATCACTAGCAGTTCTGCTAAATTCTGGGGTTTTTTTCAACCACAGATGTGAAATAAAATCTTTTAGAGACTGACTGTATACCACAATTTATACCCCAGAGATACGAACCAAAGTCTGAGATAAGAAAAGCTTTAATTTTTATACACTTAGGCACCAAAACCTGGGGGAAGGAATATAATTCTTGCATTTTTAAAGTTCATGTAACTTTTGTGAAATTTCTTTTCGTTTCCTATGTGCTTTTCTTTGAGTGATTAGTTTCTTGGCATAATACACAATAAAGACAATCAAGATAAACCATTCCCTTGAAGATTGTAATGTAAAAGAAGCCAAGAAACAGTATTCAGAATTAAAAAACCTAATAGCATGAAAGACCTTCCTATTGTTTCATGTACTTGTTTCCCTTAGACAAAGCAAATTTCAACAAATAGCTTAACTGTCCCTTTCCTTAACATATTCAGCATTTTCTTCTGTAACAGGTATAACTCTCTATTGATTTTTACAAAGGGAGAAAGAGAAACTGAAGTGAGGCATCTTATTGCATATGTTGCCAAATATCTGAAAATCAAATATTCACGTTCAGCTGCACAAACTGGGTATAGCAGAATAGGAATAGGAATGCTGCATCCAGTAAGACCTGATACATATTCTTAAAGAAAGAAAACTAAGCTATTTTCATATGCTTTTGTCAGCCAGTAGTAATCCTGCAAAAACAACAAAAAATATAGTGCAGAGCAAATGTGTGATTCACAGCTCACAATTCTGACTGACGTTTTAATATTTCATCCTGATATTAGTAAAGATTGTATTTTTCATCATTAAACACACTATAAAATGCAGGTGTTTCTAAAGCTGTAACATGCTTTTCAGTTTAATTATGAACAATAAAAACTTTGAAAGAAACATCAACAGTATGCAGAGAATCTCAGTTTATTTTTAAAGTTCCTAATAATTTTCTGTAGAGTCATGCAAAATTTTGCCTTAGTAATGAATCTTGGTAGTACATGGCAGCACACAACACTTTGGAGTTTATAGTGATATTTTCTCCTTTCTGAAGTGTTTGTGAGTACAATGAGACAGAAAGCTGATTCAGAAAAACAGAGGAAATGTGTATGTTGCTGTTTAACCCCTGCCAGCAGCCGAGCTGCACACAGCTGCTCACTCTCCCACCAGATGGACTGAGGAGAACGTTGGAAGGGTAAAAGCTGGAAAACTTGAGGTTTGAGATAAAGACAGTTCCATAGGGAAAGAAAAGGCCACACGTACAAGTAAAGCTAAACAAGGAATTCAGTCACTATTTCCCATGAGCAGACAGATGTTCAGCCATCAGAAAGCTGGGCCCCATCACAAGTAGCAGTGACTTGGGAAGACAAAGGCCATCACTCTAAAAATCCCCTCTTATTCCTTCTTCCCCTGAGCTTTATATACTGACCATGATGTCATACAGTATGGAATATCCCCTTGGTCATTTGGGATCACCTGTGTCTCCTCCAAACCTCCCATGCACCCCAGACTTAATTGCTAATATGACAGTATGAAAAGCAGAACAGACCTTGGCCCTATGTAAGCGCTGCTCAGTAAAAACAGAAGCATCTCTATGTGATCAACATTGTGTTCAGCACACGGATAAAAAAATTAACTGTTACCCCATCTGAAACCAGTATACTGCATTAAAGCTCTACCTTGATCCACTGATATGAACTCTGGTAGCAATTCAATGCAGACTCTCGGCAGATACACCTCTGCTAACAAAGAATGTAAAATCAACATGAATGCACAATTCAGGTTGCTATTAAGTAATTTCAGGTTTTTTTAAATCTTTTTTGTTACTAAGACAGAAATTCTAGTTTACAAGGAATTCCAATATATTTGGGTTAATTTGTAATATAGTAAAATTTTGAAGTTTGTGTATTTTTTTTAAACAGAAAGACTGATTTTCCAACATACTTCACCAGTTCAAAAATACTGCCTAAATAGCAAGATGTGAGCTAATAACATTATTAATTAATCTCTCAGATTATTCTAGGGAATTAGAAACTCTTTCTCTATTCCCTGTCCATAACAGATGTACAACCATGGCAGAACTATATTCCCCCTGTGGACATCCAGTAGCCCTTTACAAATTAACAAGTCATGTCCTTTATAATGAGGCATGACATAGGCCTGCATGTACTGAACACTGTGACCTGATTCAACAAAGCACTTGAATACACAAGTAGGCATGGAGTTGAATTTGATACATCTAATTCTCCAATCTGCAGCCAACTCAGTATTCTACAATCTATATTTTATAACAGAGGAATTTTCATACATTTTCTTTGATTCTCCAGCCCATTTCTACATTTTAAGTAATATTTCTGGTACTCTGCCTGGTTTTACTGCATTCTAGAGAAAAACCCTTATTCCTTTTGTTAGCACTTGATTTTATACGCTTCAAATTAATTCTAACATCAACTAACTCTTTATTTATTATGCAGTAAAGATTACACAGATGTATTTATTTGGTGATTAATTCAGGCTTTTTTTTTTTTTTCTCTTTCCCAGCTTCCAAAACATATTTATGCTAAAATATCCAATTAAGAGAAAAATCAGACATACTAGTTTCAAATCCCAGGGACTTAACTGTAACTGAATTGCATGATTCAGGATAAAATTTTTAATCCTGATTGAGGGTGAGGCACAGAAATCTCCACATATATGCACATGTTTTAGATAGAACTCAAGCAGCAACAGGAAGGCTGTTAACTTGATGCCAAATTGTTTGTGGCGATTTCCTATTATATCCATTTCATAATATTTTGCTTTAATAGCAATAGGAACACTTTCTTTGATTTTGCCAAAGATGAGGATGCAAATTCAATAAAAACTTCTAGCATACTTTAAACATATTTATAGCTCTATACCAAAATTTGAAAGTGCAAAAACATTGTAAGAACTTAAGGCAAAAGTTACATTTTTTTTCCTGCCTTTTCTAGACACCATACTTTCCCAGTCTTAATTTACATTAAGGAACTATATCTATATGAATGAAAAATATTCTTGCCGAAATCAAGTCATTAAAATGAGCAGTTTAAATTTTCACTTTTAAATATATTCATGTTTGTGTAGAAAAAGAAGCATGAAAGAACTCTTCAGTCCAGTGGAATTTGTGCCCATATGATCCATCTCGGGTTTCAGGCAGAAAGTGAACATGCAGCAGCAGCAGCAGGTCTTTCTGGCAAGCTGCTTCATTTATTTTTAAACCATTTTCTAAGCAAACTTCCCAAAAAAAGTTGAAAGAGGGTGACAAGCTTAGGGAACATTTGGACTAGTGGTCAACCAAAGCAGGCCACCTTTTTCTAATTAATATCTCCACTCTTTGCAATTTTTTTTTTCCAGTATTAAAATGTTAAAGTTCTCAGTTGTATGTCAATGCTGCATTAAGCTGATATTCCAGTAATCAACTGTGAAAGGCCCCAGATGTATTGTGGAGGAGAAAAAGGAAGCCTTTTATCAAAGCCAGTTCCTGCTTCCTGAACTATGATACAGCTTCTAAAGTTTCCCTCCAGCCAGTAGAGCACAGTCAGAGCACAGAGCACGGGAGAAGGGAAACAGGCACATACATGCACCACATGCACTCAAAGTACAGTTCTCCTCACATAGATACAGAGGGAGAGAGTGAGGTGCACTGGCTAAATGAAAAGAAATAAAGATAATTTTCCAGGATCTAGTAAAAAGTCCACAGAGCACAAATGTTTCTGGAAACTAGAGTAAGTTCTGTTTGAGTGAAGTGGCTATAAAAAGAGGCAATCTTTAAAGTTGTAGTAGTATTTTACTTTGAAACAAAGACACTCTTCTTATTAGATTGGAAGGTCAAGATTGCAAAAAAAAAAAAAAAAACCAAAAAAACCTAGGCTTAGAAACTGTTTTGTTCTCTTTGCCAAATATTCCAATGGGGTTTTAGTGAGTTTAATTATAGTGCTGCCTAATTCCATCCCATAAAGTTACATACGCACCAAATACTAAAGAAAGTGTGTTATTCTGTGTTATTTTTAGCTTTGTGTATTTTTCCTCCACTTTTATTCATTTCACCTTTGAGACTTAAGGTAAACTCCAAGCAGAGACCAGAAAAGCAAATAATTTCCTTTTAATTACTCCTCCAGGAAATCAGTTAATGGAGGTTCACCCTGGGTCATGTAAAACTGCTATCACAAATCTTTAAGCCACAAATGATCTGGAAGCAGAAATCTGTCTGCCACACATGGTGTGACTTTTGGTAATTTTTCCCAGGTGCTTCTTTGACTAATTGAAAAGGAGTAACAATGCTCTGTGTGGCAAAAAAAAAAAAAAAAAATCACATTCTCCTTCCTATAACACTCATGTCATGTGTTTTCCCATAACTATGTCATTTGATACAAAACCAACATGGTGTACATTAAAATTATTATAAAACTGGCTGATATGTTTCCAAAATTAATTTTTAATAAGGAATCACCCTGAAACAGGTGCACTGTTTGGATCCTGTGGATCCAAACTCTTTTGGTTAACTCTTTTAAATAATATCAGGAAAATCTGACCTATTATGGCCACTAAAGATGAAAAACGGATGACAGAAGAAGTGAGTAAAGAGGAGTGGAAAAAAGTCTCACAAACTAGACTAATCCAGACAGCTTGATGAGGTAGACATAAATATACAACTCCTGTCTTCATATGATGAGCCATAAAACAAAAAATCCATCCAGGGAGGCAAGGGTTTTGTCAGGGATTAGAAAGGTCATGGTAGATAATAAACCAAACATGAACTCTCACTGCAGATCTGTAGCTGAAAGGTCTAAAGAAAACCTAGGAAGTTTAAACAGAAGAGTATCAATTAGGAAGGATACATTAGCTTTGAATCTGGCAATCACACAACTGCAATTGTAAAATTTTATTCCCTTTTTAGAGGTCTAGAAAGATGTTGATCTTTGATGCTGGAGAGAGTTCAAAGCATAAGATTGATTAAAGAATAGAAAATTTGCATTATTTTGAAAGACTTAAGGAGGTAAAATTGTTTACTGTAACAATAGTAAGAGGAAATCTAATTCTAGTGTATATCTAGATGGGAAAACAATGATGTTACTATAGACTTCTCATTCCAATTATGAGATTAAAATGGCTTAAAGTAAAAACCAGATCAATTCAATCTCCAGTTAAGTAAATCCAGGAGAAGATTTAAAAAGCAAGAAATATGTCTCTCTGCATTGCATTGCCTTTGTATAGAAAAGGAAAATATGTCACTATTAATTTTAACCTCTCAACATCATAGATCAACTGAACTTATAAGAAGAGAGGTATTTAATAAATACTTTAGACACCTTTTGGTGTGAAGTTAAGAATGACAAATGCAATGTCTCATATAGAATTCAAGAATGAAAGAGGTATGGATGGTTTAGAACACAAAACAGTAACAAACAAAAAACTGGTATGCATTACACAGGAAGACAAAATAAACAAAAGCCTAATTAAAGAAGAAGGAAATTCAATTTCTAAAGCAGGATATGCTTCATACCTCAGGCACGAATATGAGAATACAATGTGATTTGTGTTAGTCCAAATGTGATTGCAAACCTGTTAATTTTTGGGTCTTACATGACAGATATCTGGTTCAAGTGTTCATTTGTAAGAACACAGAATATGCAAAAAAATTCTGTGTGCAAGTGTAATATTTCTGGTTTTCTCCAACATATGTGCCAATCATCATGTGTCTTTTCAGGTCTGTGGTCCTTGTGCAATTCAATAAATATCTTAATCCGAATGCAAACATTTGATTGCACAGGTCATGTCCTTCAATGATATGAGTCACTGTGTTTATTCAATTAACCTGTGGTGTTACTGAGTGCAAAACTTGGGACTTTAGATTCCAGTAGAGCATACTGTTAGTAGACTCCTATGAAATCTTGACTCTTCCCCTTTGTTACTGCACTTGGCAAAGACCATCTACATACCTACCAAGTGAAAAATGGAATACCTTTAAATAATACAATAAAATCTAAATTCAAGTTTTGTTTGCTTAGTAATTTGACACAGGTCTAAAAGAAAATTCCCCTTCTTCTTATGTGACAAAACATCTAACATCTACTCATTCAGATCAATATGTCAGCATCCCGTCTTCCTTTTCGTCTAGACTAACATTGCTCTGTCATTAGTCAGATATGCAGAAATTTTTAAGATGTGGGAAACTCTCTATGAATCACAGAATAGGGCAGCAATACATTTTGTATAAATGATGCAATAGAAATGCTTCAGTCTTCCAGAACCTTATTCAATTAGCTAAATGTAACAATGGTATGATAAAAACTGTATTGCATGATAAGAGGAATGCACATGCATCAGCATAATTAATTGGTGGATAAACCCTCCAGAAATTACCACAAAAGCCACTACAAGGACATTTCACATTCAGTAACTGTGGAACTACAATCTTTCAGGAAATTGCTTTGTGCTCACCAGGATCTAAATTTCTCTTTAAAGTAAAAATGGAGTTGCTCTTCCTCTTGATTTTAAAGGAGTCTTTCCTACTGGGGATGAATACAATATGAATGATTCATGGTTGTTCTGAAATGCAAGGATAGGCAACATCATAAAGAAATTGGGAATTAACATTAGCAGTATTATTTTGACAGGAGCAAAACTTTATATTAATGGAAATAAGGACATTGTTCAGTCCATTTAGGGGATGAAGATTTTTTTTAATCAAATGGGGCAGGTGTGGCTGGAATCTTTGAAAAATGTGTAATGTACCTTTTCATATATGGAATAATGAAATACACTCATTAAATGGTTATATTAATTAGCTGGTGTGAACCAGTGGATTCAACTAAAGGATGTATAAAAAAAATTAGTGGTGAGAGAAGTAGAAAAATAAACCAAGATAAAAAGATCCATGGCTAAATGCTGTCATCCCTAGAACTTTATGGGATTTTGTGATTTCAGCTTCCTTTGTAAATAAAATAAAGTGTGAAATCAGAAGGATTTAATGCTAAGAAACCACGCAAAGTTATCCTGAAAGTAAACAGGTGTAACGAAAAAGACAGATTTCCATCATACACAGCAAGGGTTTGAACAGCACCATCTCAAACAATTTAGTCTTAAGAGCAATTCTTTACCAACTACTCTTTTCTTTCCGGATATAAAAAATCCTGGCTTAAAGCCAAGAGATGTTGCTACATTGTAAACAATTTACAAACATTTCAGAGACTGAAAGTGGCAAATATAAGGAGAGGGGGAATAAAAAGGAACTTCAAATCCATTTGAACATTAATATGAGAAAATAAAGATACTTTATCTGGAATTTTGAAAAAGCCAGAACAAAACACAAGTTTCATTGTTGTAAGAATTTCTTCTGCTGCTTAATATTTAGGGCTTATATATTTAAAACAGAATGAGTTTTTACCTGTGTGATTTCCAAATGTGAAAACCTGGAAAAAATTAGGCCATTATTTTCACATCTCACTTAAGCAAATAATTTTTTTCTTTAATTTTTTTTTTCTTTGTTGCAACTCAGTGTTTATGAAAAAACTATTACCTTTTCCAAACTGGCAGTAACTATAGCCAGGTCTGGGGAAGGTCCTTGCACTACGTTGGGACATGTCATGATAAAAAAAACCTGACTCCGTCTTCTTTGAGCCCTCCAACTGGTATTTGTACACATCGATAAGATCCATTCTGAGCCCCTTCTAGATGAAAAAAAAAATTCCTCCCTGTCTCAGCCTTTCTTCATAGGAGAGATGCTCCATCTTTGTGACCCTTCATTGGACCATCCCATATGTCTGTATCTCTCTTGTACTGGGGAGCCCAGAACTGGGCACATTGCTGCAGTTGTGGCCTCATCAGTGCTCAGTGGAGGGGAATCAACTTCCTTTGATCTGCTGGCCATGCTTTGTCTAATGCAGTTTGGGACCCACTAGCCCATTTTTTTTCCACAAGGACACGTTTCTGGCTCATGTTAAACTTGGAGTTTACCAGGAGCTTCAAGTCCTTTTATGTCAACTTGCTTTTCAATGTATCTGGTGTTTTTCCTACCAAGGTGCAGGATTTTGCACTTTCGGTTTTTGCAAATAACAACCCATCAGTTGCCAGCCCATTTGTAGGAATGTCTATTGGGAATGTTATCTTTTTCTGGGACCAAAGTTTGCTGTCTAGAGATTGCCTGTAGTTTTTCTTACTTCAGATATATAGCTATATTTCTAAGATATGGTCTTTCAGTAGGATTAAAGTATTAGAGCATTTGGATAGTCTTGTATTGGGTATTCTTTGGGTAGACTGATTGTTGTAGTGATAATTACTGTGCTCTGCTCTATTTCATTCTGACTCAGTATTTGAAACCTCTTGTAGTGGAACAAAAAACTCCTTTTCCTCATATGAAATAAAGTAAGAAGGGCTTATGTCAATCCAGTATGATAATTAAAAGCGTGGAATTTATATCACTATCATCATATGATTAATAAAGGAGTTTGCAGCCTAGGTTATAGTTAAAACGTTTTATTCATTCCAGATGTTGGGTTGGGGGCGGGGGGGGATTTCCCCTGAAAATCATAGAGTATATTCACAAGACAGTTAACAATAGATTGATAGTCTTCCTAACACTATATGTTACTTAACAAAACACAACTAAGTTGATTTTTCAGTGTGGTTGGTGTTTTCTATGAAATATTGCAACAATTCATTCAATTAAAATTTCAACACTGGCTGTTCTCTTTGCAGATTTTCTTTTTTCTGAAGACAACATTTCAGTGCAGGAAGCAGTGTTTCTTCTTTTTTTTTTTTTAACATTACTTACTAAACTTGTGACTGTTATTCTTATAATTCATCTATGTCCTGGTTGTAAACACAAATTCTTCCAGATTATCAATTTATCACCTAGAATTTAAGAGTGTATCATATTGTTATGAAGCATTCTAGAAGCATCCAAGGTAAAACAAAACTGAATGTAGCAGGACTTAAATTTATATACCATCTACACCATATTCATAAAAATCTGGAAATCATTCAGAGGTAGTAACTATGTAACCCCATGAAGCTGCTTACATGGACTCTTAGGGGTCAAATAGCACTTCAGTGTTTATGAATGCACTAGCTGTTGTCTGTGAATGTGCTATGCCCTGGTATACTGCCTGCTTATGAATGTACCTCTTTACCCTTCTCAGTTTCCGTACAGCTCAGGCACCCTGACTAATGTGAGTACCACAGTATCATATATCCAGGTTTTATTGAACTGTGGACTCACGAGGTTATGGAAGTTTAAAGTTTGCTTCCAGACTCAGGAGGGTGGTAGACTCAGCTTTATCTATTTAGTCAGAAATCAGTAGAATTCTATTTTTTCAAGCAGTCCCTCGGGGTTTTAAGGATTTGGGATAGGTAACAAAAACATGCAGACCTTGGTTTAAAAGCTAGCACATCCAAATATAAAGGATTCAGTAAAATGTACTGGGAAAAAAAATGGGTGCTCAATTTTTTATTTGGGCTGGCTAAAACTAATGCTATGGTCTTTGAGCACTTATGGCTTCCCAGAAGTGATTCATTTTCAACAGCAATTTTTTCAACAACAATTTCCTCAACTACTCACTGCCTCTATTGCCTCACATTATAACAGGTTGACAATAATATGAAAGAAAAATTATCAGATTGTGGAAAGTGAGAATATGGATGATATTTTTGGGAACTACTTAACTGCATTTTCCCAATCTTCTTAATGATTCTATATTATATAACATTTGTATTATAATTTTCAATATAAATATATGAACAACCTAAAATACAAAAATTATACTAAGTTCTTCCTGAAAGTTACTATCTAACTTAATAACTGAATAATATAGTTATATATAATACATAAATACTTTTAATCACATAGAAAAGGAACGTATTGAGTCTTTGATCATCCTAAGGGTCATACTCAACAAATGTCAATTTCTAGTGACTACAGAGGACATGGATTAAATCTACAGTGTTGGAATATTGGGTGGAAACAACTAGGTTTCATTACCACACATCTCAGAATTCCTTAGTATCCCTAGCCTGGTTAAAAATAAAATTCAGGAATATGTATTGGTGCAGTAACCTATAGCAATAATTCGTTGTATAGAAGACAAAAATCGCCTTCACAAACTCTTTCACAGGTAATAGTTTCATTTTCAAAATAATTTAGGACATGAGTTACACGTTTTTAGCACCCCATAGTGGACCAGCTCTTCATATAAACAAGGAACAGATACTCTGTGCCTTCATAATCTGATTCCTGAACTAATCAATAGTGTCTCCGAATAAAGGACATTAGCCTTAAAGCTAAATATTGTATTTTAAATAATAACAAATTGTCATTTTAATACTATATTAGGCATTTAAGGCCTGTGTAGGTAATATTAACTCATGATGTTATCATTATCATTACTTTATGTCTAGACAGTGGAAGTCTTCTTAAGTAAACTAATATATTAAATAGGTTTCTTAATTTGAAGTTCATTAACTGAGACGTGTATCTCAGATATGTCCACCAGGAGATGATTTTCCTGCGGACCATTGAGCTACCACAGAGGAAGTTTCACAGTGACCTCACCTCTCAACCAAAAGCCCAAGAGACTGTCATCAACTGCATCAATCATCCACTGCTCAGTTGAGGAATAGCTAAATTTAAATAAGCTAGATAACTAAATGTGTTGATACAGAGAGGAAAGAATGAGGAAGAGACAGGAAGTGGAAAAGAACTCAATTACTTATTTTGGTTCTCTACCTTTCTTATTATTTAGGTAGTTTTTTAAAAATGTTGTCTCAAATATGTAAAGAATACTGTTAGGACTTCACAGCCTACAAGTCAGCAGTTTCAAGATAATAAAAATTAGGTTTCTTTAGTGACAGAGATTTAAACATTGTAATTCAGTTGCCACAGACTGAGTATGCATTGGTATGGTCACCTTTAGACAGTGACTGAACTGGTAAGAATAAAGCTTCTGCTTCAATAATCTTTCTGCTAATCTCCATGAAAAATCAACCAATCATCAACACGGAAGGCTTATTCTGTAAATTGCACTTCCTTTGCACTGGCAGGACCCTACCAAATTTTATGGTAATTTGCATTTATGACTCAACTCTCTATCATGCAGTCTGTCTAGATTTTGATTCTAGAAGCTCATGGGAGCCCTTTTTAACCAGAAAAATTATTTTATTCCCCATGTCACTGAAATAAATGTTATTCTTTAAGACAGAAATAGAGTATAATAATGACTTAACTCTCCTCACATCACTTTCTGGTGCAGTGTGAAGACACACAGTCATGCTCAGCTTGATGTTAGCTTGGTGGCTAACAGGATCTGGCTATTTCCTTCAAGGCAGAAATATAGTTCACATGGTTGAAGTTACAGGGCGTACTAATAAGGATAAAATATTATAATTTGTTCTGTGAAGCAAAGAACTGAGACATCACATGACCTCACAACTACCTTTGACTTTATCTCCTTCACATCCATGACCTTATTCAATAACTTTTCCAAATTTTCTTTATTTTGGACTTTTTTCAGAACAAATAAAGCCATATTTTTCTGTATCTGAGTATCTGAACTGCTCTTCATCATTCAGTTTTAAATTTGTAACTCCACATAATATGTTCTTAACTGAGATAGGTAAAGGATAGCTAAGTATGTTTCTGTTAAGTTTTGTTGACTATTCCCTGAAATAAGATATTCAGACCGCGCTGAAATTAATCATTTCTATAGTCTGTGACTCAAGCTCAGAGAAATGAGTTTTCATTGTACTAGACAGGTTTATATGTGTTTTTAGAATAAGCAGCTGAAAATAAATGCACAATGCTTACTCATGAGCAAAGATTCCAGTAAGTTTAGCAAGAGCAGATTTGAGTGTATCATATGAAAGAAAGGGACATGTGATAAAACTAAACAGCGAATTTAATATGAAAAAAAGAAGATTTCTCCTAACCCAGAGTATAATCAACATGTGGAGAAAATTTTCCATGGAAGGTCATCTAGGATGCTAGATTTAACAAATAAATGGATAGTTTTACAACCATTATTAAAATTTGTTGCTATGCAAGCTTGGACAATGATATGAATAATCACATTTCAGGCTTCAGGGTTTAAGCTAATTGCTCATGAGGGTTAGCGACTAATCCATCTTCTCATTTCACAGTACTGCAAATTTATTTAAGTGCTCTCTGAAAGAGAGGAACTGATTTATTTCAAAATATAATGTAGTGGTCACTAAGTCACAGAAACAATACAAAAGAAAGTGACCCCAGCAGTCCACATGCTTTGTTTTGGTTTTCAATTACACACATCCTAATCTAAAGATTGCAGGTTAGGAGTTTATTGCATCGATGAATGACTTTATTGAATTACATACAGATCTATTTTGTGTCATGGAGACTGAACAATACCTTATTAGAGCTTATCTTCTTGTCTGATATTTTTTTAATCCACAGTTACTGTTATCTTCTCTTCCAGAAGATAAATAGAAAAAGAGATACTTTCAAATTAGGAAAGATACAGTTACCAGAACTTAGAAATGGTTTGTAAATGTTCATTATATTGTTTAAAAAAACAGCTGAGTCAAGTATTTCCATGTTCCTTATAAAGCTATGATCAGGATATGACCTATTAAAAGTATTGGTTATTAAATCTGCAAAATTCAACAAAACAGATAATATGAACTAATTTATTATAAAGGAAAAAATTTTATAGAAAATATGGATAGTATAAAAGTTCTAAATTATTAAAGAAGGGAGTGTGACTTTTTACACAGATGATGATAGAAGAAGGGAGAATTCTTTTAAATTGAAAGAGCAGAGATTTAAACTAGAAATGTGGATCACTTCATGACAATAAGAGAAGTGAGCTACAAAGAAGGACTGGATGCCCATCCCTGCAAAAGTTCAAGGCCAGGCTGTACGGGGCTTTGCGGAACCTGGTCTTATTCATCGACCTAACACTATTAATGAAATATGGAATTTTATTTTTAATATTACAGCACAGAATCACTGTAAAATTGGTGCGATTAATTTTCAAAAAATTGGCTTATCCCTCTAATATATATAGATTTTGGCAGCTTGGCTAGGCTTTCACTTTTCAATCTTTTGCAGTAAATACAGGTGGAAACTTCTTTCTTCAGAGTGCCATTTACTGTGAGGTGTGTCTGAAGCACATTTTTTGCAATGGCTTGAAAATGAGAAAATATTTACATGCTATCAAAATTACTTTTTTTGCTATATTCTTCCACAGGGGTATTATGGGCAAACTCGTCCATCATCTCATCAGTGAAAGACACAGCCTTCAGAGTATTAGAGATGTTTCAAAGTATGCAGGGTTAATTTGGCAGAGAAGATAAAAAAATATGTTGGGAAAATTTGTAATGTGACATTGGTCTGGAAAGAAATCAGTTTAAACTGTTTATATTCCTTCAATAAAATTTGTCTGTCATATTCCAGCTTTTCTTGTCTAGAAACATTAGACTGAGTTATAGTTTATAAACATAAAGCTATGTTACAATACCCACTACTGAGCTTTCTTCAAACCCCAAGTGCAACTTTTCTTGTAAGGTCTTACCACATTATAACAACAAACTGTATAGCATGATCAAGAACAGAAGTGCCAGGAATCAATGTTGAGTCAAATATAGTCTAGTATAGGACAAATAAACCCTATAATGATAGGATACAAGGTGGGATTATGCAGATGTTCTTATACTGAGAAGAGTATAATATAGGACTTCAGTGTAGTCTTTCCTTTAACTGCAGACAGACTGTTCCCTCTCAAAATGCCCATTTGAGATCTCTGTCAAAAGGATATGCATCCTGTTTGGATTTTACGGCTTGTTATTGATGGTCCTTTAGACATAACAGTTTCAGAACAATACAGAGCTTCAAAAACCTTGTTTGGTTATTTATCGTGTTTAATTATGTACATGCAATCATTCAGAAAATTATTTGCTGCACCAGTTTAGAAAAATACAATGAGTTTTTCTGAGTTATGTAATTTCGAAAAAAAATTTATTACTAAGATTTTCAAACTGCCTGAGCAACTCATGTAATTTAGCCAGAATGACAAGATTTCATGTTTATAAAAATCGTTGGAAAAGTAATTCAAAATGTCTGCAACTGCTCAGTCTTTTATTTACATATGCTACTAGCTGAATCATGTATATCCTCAGAGATGACAAAAAAGGATTTCAATATACATCTGAAATGTTTATAAAAGAAGTGTCAATTCACCCAAATAGGAATTGGGCTTGGTGCACCACAGGACAATTAGGAGATTTAACTACATCAAGATCTTCTGCAGATGTGTATTAAATCATCGCTAGTGAAGAACAAGGATCCTAGATTAAACATCTTTTAGATGGACATTTTTCTTTAACACCCACCCATTACAGAAAAACGAAAAAGAAAATGGTGCCAAATTTCTGCCAAATAATTTACTTTGGCTGCAATTCCAAGTGAAATGTTCCTACCTCTTTCCTTCCCCTTGGCTTTTCATTCTTATTCTGGACTGTATTTTGCCACCACTTACACACCACTGCAGCATTTCATGGAGTTTTAGTTCAAATGGAATAATTCTACTAAAAAAATAATCCTTTTCTTAGATTTGTTTTTAACCTGAATCAGTTCAGCATCTGGTTTATATTTGCAACAGATGTGTACGACCATTGAATGTTAATATAGAGATAACATAGAAAAACTGAGGAATGAACATTTTTCACTGTCAGAAATCACTATACCTTTAAACATACTGAGATTTTTTTTCCTGCTTCCATCAATATTAGAAAAGTAAACATGGGATCTATATTGAAAACAGACTGACAATTTAACATGAACAGTTGGAAGAATTCATAACCCTTAGGAAGACAACTAACCTAACCATGTAGTAGATGGAGTTAATTCAAAATTAATGGAATATATTAGTGCCAGTATACTGGGTAAACAACTCAAGGAAACCAATAAAAAATGCTGAGAGAGGGATATGAAAGATCTCAGTACCTAATTTAAAGCTTCTCTTCATATAGCATAAAAGCCACTGTATCCTTTTTGTTAAGTTCCTACGCTCATTCTTTTAAGAACAGAACAGGGAATCAGTTCTTTCTCTTCACAGGAAATTTCTAAAAAAATACGATGTTCCTTGATTTATCTCATAATTTGGTGTTTAATTATTTTCTCTTGTTGTGGGTTTACTTCCTCATATTTGAGCAACTCAAGTGCACATCTCCCATGAAAACATCATCCCCCATAGAATGTGATTTATAACTTTTTTTATAATTTTTAACTTTTAACCCCTGTATTTAGCACAGGTTGAAAAGATATAGCATTGTAATGAGGACTCACATCCGAGGTGTGCACATGAAGCAACAAATGTTCAGGCTGTTGTTTTTGTTGTTGTTGATGTTGTTATTAAATGTGTTTACCATCTGTATGTTTTAAATGGTGATGGCTACACACAGGGTGGTCAGTAGAAACATCGCTGAAGCAATCAATGAAAGACAGTACAATACAGAAGACTGGGCCAAATATTCAACTAATATAAACCCCAGTATAGTAACTATATTGGCCAGCCCAGGATCTGCCTCAAGATATATTTCTATCATATATTCTTGGTTTATTTAATAAAAAAAGGGTAAAGAGAGTGTTAGGCTGTATGCAAAAAAAAGAGAAAATATTAAATATAAGGTTTGTCTGCATTTGTAACAGAGTTTCCAGAGAAATTATTTTTAAGATCCAAATATTATTTTTGAGTTCTCAAACCTGATCTGACAACATGAAAACATGTACACATATTTATGGACAATCATTTAGTAATTATTTTACAAGGACATTTTGTACATGCTTATTAGTGCCGTATAGTGGCAATCTTCCCTGTTTTGGTGCTAGTCACTTACTAACTTTGAAGATTATTCAAAGACAGTAAACTTTTAATATAGACCAAATGTGAAGTAAAAAGTACATCTCCAAGCCCAGTAATATACTGAACACTTAAAAGATGGAATTTTCCAAGGTGCAATAAGTACAGCAGAATATTATCATGATGTGGACCATTTAAATACTAGAGTATTTAGCTAAGTTAGATGAAACAAAGACCTTTGCCCAGACAAACTCCATTAACAGAAATCCAGGGTATGAGCTCTATCCAATTAACTGTGGATTTCAACTTGAACTTTGTCAGGAATGATGGACTTTAATCCTGTTTCCATATTTTCTTATAAGTGTTCCTTCAGATATAGGCATGTGCCATCATCTGCATTTGCCAGCAGATGATAAAATCTATGGATCATATTGGTAAATACTAGCTGACCATAGCAACAGTTACAATTTGCCTTTCCTTTAATAGATAAGACAGAATCTGATGCATTTTATTGAGACAGTGCTTCTAATGGATTGACTAAAGGAGATACCTGGAAAAAGGATACCATGCCTTCATTTTGCATTAGAATGCTGGAAGTTCTTTCTCAGAGTTCTTTAAAGATTCTGTATACATTTAATTTGAAAAACTCCCAGATAGAAACAGGTATGGAGAGACATCTGCCCTTTTCTGAAATTAACTTCTATGCATTACTGTAAATAGCATTCTATTTCTGCTGCCACTGTACCCAACAGTGTAACAGGCATGGCCTGGAACACACTCAAGGCTACAAAGACAGTAATAAGATTCTTTCTCAGACCTTTTTTTTTTTAAATTATTGTGCTTTAGAAAAAGTAATAAGTGCTTCGCATGACTGCTTAGATACAGCAAAAACATATCCTTCCATTGTTACATCTACTAAATCTATTAGATGGAATTAAATGTTCTTCCTATTTCCGGAGCCTTTGTCTGTCTGATAGAGCCTTAATAAGATTATTAGAAGACAATAATAATCTCCCAGTGTAAATTATTCTCAAATGTGCCATTAGCTCATGACTAGTGTTAGTGGTCTTCAGTTATACCTTTTCTGTAACTTTTTGTTTCTCTCAGATATAAGATTTCACTACAGAGTGTTGCAACTACAGTGTGTTACTCATGGAGAAAAATGTTCTGTTTATCTTACACAACAGCAGGAAATCCCCATTCAATTTTCTGTCCAAATTTTTGAAAGTGATTTGAAAAGAGCTGTAACAAAGTATTCCTCAGGGTTCTCAAACTAAAGGGCTCATTCTTGCTGTATTTCCATATTAATTGCTTTAGCTATTACAAATAACAGTTCTAATTGGCTTTTGAAGACTTTTTGAACTTTGGTAATTAAGTCCATAAGGTACATTTAAAATTGTTGGCTCTTACCCACTGTCGTCTCCTTGTCTGCCCACACATTGGGTAATTAATGCAGACTCTCCATGCAGTCCATCTCTTGATTTCCAGTTCACTATTTGGAATGTGTATGTCTTTCTTACACAGAAGTATATGCACAGGCATATGAACAAAGAAAAATCCAGGGGGCATTTGAATTTGGGAATAAATTAATTATCTATTAAATGTAAAAGCACAGAAAGAGGGAAAAAAATCATTCTTCTTCTGAAACAAGTCCTTTTCTTTGGTAACCAAATTACTGACCCTTTTCTGGTTCTTAGTAAGTTAGTTTTGATGGTACTCTGGAAAAAGTTTTCACTGAAGCTTCAAGCTGTACAAGTCTTACCTATGAGAAGTTTGAACTACTAACAGAAAAACAATACTGGTTTTGCCAAATTCATTATATCCCCTTAATCTGTTCAATCCAGTTCAAACTACCATGATGCAACTGCTTTTGTCTGATCTTGGAAGCTAAGCATCTTTGGAAAACACATGAAAAAATCTCATGCAATGTGAACATAAACAAGGGTATCACACCCTACCAGGTGGTGAACACTAAGATGCATGAACAAGCACCTGTCAGGTTTTATTGATTTGTCACTGACACCAAGAAATTTAGGCATCAGTAAGAGGTGGTGAAGGACTGATCTACAATGTTTCATAAAAGCCACACAAGCAACATTCTTTTGGTGTCAGGTTCAGCAGATTGCTTAAGCAGCAAGGTATTCATTAATAGTTGAGGCTATAGATATCTGGGACATGATTCACACCCTATACAGACATCTATCCTATGAAAGTTGTTCCTGGGTATATGAGGTCTAGAAAATGGGG
This sequence comes from Taeniopygia guttata, assembly GCF_048771995.1. Classification (NCBI taxonomy): domain Eukaryota; kingdom Metazoa; phylum Chordata; class Aves; order Passeriformes; family Estrildidae; genus Taeniopygia; species Taeniopygia guttata. The sequence goes on along the minus strand of NC_133025.1, from coordinate 39,783,845 downwards.
CTGGAAAATATGAATAAAGATTGATGAAGTAAATAATAAGAGTCTATTCTGTCTGTAATAGTTACCTAAATATAAATCATGTGGAATTTACTCTAATTTCCTCTGATGTTTTTCAATCACATTAATAAAACACATTTTTGATAAAGGGGTTAAGCCACTCTTCATATTTTTCAACCCTATCATTATCTTTTTTCAGTTAAAAAATAAAGTGCAAAGCAGTATACTTAGGCTTGAGGAGAAACCTTCTCAGAAATACCTAAAACTATGAAACTTCAAGGTTTTTTGTATGGTTATTTTACAAATGTACACTCCCTTCCAATTCTATATAAATGAGTGCTCTGTCTTTGTATATATAGACACTTAGAGGAATAATAGTAGGTAAACACATGATCATGCCAGGATAAAATCTAAAGCAAATTAAATTGCAGATGCCTAAATAAATCCTTGAAAAATGGGATCTCTAATGAAAACAGTTCATTATAAAAATATAATAGTGTCAAAGGAGGTACCCTGTGAGAGTCTACAATTTGAGATGACACTCTCAGCTGAAAAAAGCCTAAAGCCTTTTTCCATAATTTAAATGGAAAAGGAGGAAATATCAGAAACTAAATGAGATTTCAGACTGTTGAAAGTTCAACTATCTTTGCAAAAACATTAAAAATATATCTTTGCTTCTCTTTTTTCTACATTCATATTTTCAGGAAAGGGGTAACTGCAAGCTCATTCCCAGACAGACACCATACCAGCATCCTGCTTTTATGGGCTGGAAAAGTGACTATCCTCGAAAGTTTAGCTAGATAACTCACAAAAGGGGGAGTAAAGCAGAACACCATCTTCAGTGGTCAATGAGAAGGTGTTTGGATACTTACCCATCTTGCCTGCTTACTTTAATATCTTCTGGTGCATTTGAATAAAATCAAAGACTGTCATCTTCAGTTTCAGATGTTTTTACAAAGAAGCTGTCATTAACATAAGCTAATTGTGGTTTTGTATGAGTCCCTGACAATTAGGCTAAGAGTGTGAAAAGTTCTTGATTCCACTGACAGGTAACACAATCCTCACTGATTTGGACAGTGACAGACTATCATGCCAGAAATCAGGCATCATTGTTATCTTGTATTTTAAGCCTGCTTTGGGACCAGACCAAGTAGCCTGAGGATGCAACTACAAGAAGAGGCAAGCAAACAGTGAATCAGAATCATAAAGATAGCAAAGAGGAAAAACCTAGAAGAATGTAAACCCTGTAGCTTACCCATTAACAGAGATGGGTATCTATATTACTGCTAAAAGAAAGATCTTTCTGCATGGAGACTTACAGAAGTGAAAACACAGCAGCTTTGATCAGTTAGCTCTGGAACAAACTTCTATTTGAAAAATTATCTCATTTATCTGTATTAAAGTTCATCAAATTAGGAATATTTTAGGCCTAGTAAAATGTAAGTATTTATCAGGAAACTAGGTGGAAAAACAAACAAAAAAGTATGTTTAGAATGGAAAAGTTATTTTGAATGGAAAAGTAAAATCCTATCAAAATTAGTGCACTTGCACATTTTCTCTACTGGTTTGTCCTTTTGAAAAAGTTTCAGTTCCTCTGTGCATTTACATTATCTTTCCTGTATTCACAGAGTAAAACCACAAAAATAATTTTTTTAATGGCATGTAGGGATATTTTCCTTCTTTGTTTTTATCAATGTATAAACCCTCAGATTTTCTTCATAATAACAATCATATTAATAGAACAAAGTGACTACATTGCCATACTTTTATTTTGGTCTTTTCTACAATCACATTACAATTAGTAATGTGATTTTTCCTCTAGAAAAATTTGAAAATATTTATAAAAAATATTTTCAAATACTTAGATATTTTTTAATAAAAAATATCTAAGTATTATAAATAAGGAAAAAAAAACAAAGCTAGGAGAATTTTCTTAAGAAAATTACCATGTCTATGCATGTGAACCACATGTAAAGCAGATGATCTGTGCAGTACCTTAGTTCTGTGGAGAGATGTCAGACAATGTGTCTGAGAAGTAAAAGAAATTTGTCCAATAAAATCAAGACAAAATGCTGCTAATATAATTTAAAAATATATTCATTTTCTATTTCTTATCCAGTTAGATTCCAATATATATTCATAATAGCAGAATACACTAACCTATCTTAATGTCTAAATGCATAAATTTCTAAGAATAATTTCTCTTTTGTAGGGTTTTTGTAACTGTATAAGGCCAAGGCAGAACCTGTTCTTTCTGTTAACTTCAGCTTTAGCTCATTTTTGCTTCTAACAATAACTAGGCAAAATATAATATAAAAGGGAGCGGAAAAAGTAGAGGAAGAATTTTTATAGAGGCTCAGAGTTCTCGTTAATATAATAATTTTGGAGCTGGCCAGCAACTATTCTACTCAGAGACAGACAAGGTTAATGGTGTTTCCTTGCAAAAATTCACTTAGATACTCAAACAGACATACATATGTCTGTCTGTCTATCTACCTTCCTACCTGCCCAAAACCACTCAGAACTTATATCTGAGTTTCTATCTGAAAAAGTGTTATGTTCTGTTAACAAGCTGCTGTTGGATCCAGCAGTCTTTAAGAATATCTTTGGCGCCTGGGTATCTGCAAGGTGTAAAAAAATAATTGCACAGGCCTGTGTCATCTCTTTTCACTTCTTGGTCACCCATTCCCATGGCTTGCAGCACTTTTTTAAAAAATGGCATTCCTAAGTCCTATTCTTTCCCCTCTTTGAGAGAATTCAGATCTAACTTTTTATTGTCCTTGAACACCATTATGCAAATTTAGTTTAATCTGTATGGGCTTCCTTTTTGTTTGTCTGGGTTTGTGTGGGTTTTTAAACCATGTTTAGTGTAAAACAATGCGACAGTTGTGTGCAAAGACTAGGGAGTCTGGACTCAAATATTTTGACCCAGATATTTGACTAATGCTATTTGTGATAACCTTGGATATCTGACAGTTTTCAAGTGCCTCCCACAAAAACATTTATCACCCATATGTGCAAGTCATATCTATCTAGATAGTTTTCTGTGACTCAGATACAGCACTTTCAGAGTACCTATTATCTCCCCCGGTCTAAAACAACCTAGAAAATAGCTCAGCATTCTTATTATACCTTTGAGACATTTAAAATTACATAAAATCAATCTCAGCAATAATAAATACAAGAGATTGATTTTAGAAAAGTAAAATAAAGATTATTTTGGGGAAAAAGGAGATATCAAGTTTGTCAAAATGTCTAGGATTCTGAAAAATAAAAAGTGTCATCAGTATGACTGATATACCAGGTGAAAAAAATTAACCAGCATTATAGCTTATAGGCCTGATGAGCTTTGTATTTCTTGTAATCATCTTATCAAATGACTTTGTGGTAATTGCAGTTAATTACTTCCATCAGCTAACTTCTATCCTGATACCAGAGGTAATGCCCATAAAACAAGTGCATAAATCCAGTATTCAGCAGCTTCCTGACTAATGTAACTCATAGCATACTAAAACAAACAGCTTTATAATAATACCCCAGGCAGTAAGCACTAAGAACAGAAGACAGTCACACAGATCCTGCTGTTATGCCTGTTATAAGAAGAAAATCTCTGAAGAAAGAAAAGTAACCAAGTAAAGATGAGAAGCTGGCTAAATATTCTACTGTGATTAACAGCAGCTATTTTGTTATCGATATATATGGTATATTTTACATTTTAAAATGCAATAGTTAAATTTAGCATACAGAGAAGTTAAAAGTTGGTCAGTGAAACAAGCATCCTTTGCAGACCACTTTTCCATGAAATTGAAGTTTGTGATATTGTAGGAATAACTGGTTACAGGCAGTTGCCAAAAAGTTCAATACCCTTCAAAGAATTACAACAGAAGTATAATCTATCAATTTTTTAATTTAAATACTTGTCATTGCAAGGCTGTTTTTCTTGGAGCATGAAATAAAGGACCATTAATTTTGCCCATACTAATATTATGATAAAATAAAAGAATTTGTGGCAGTTGGCCACAAAACATCTCTTACTCATATATTGTTGCAAGCAGCAAAATTTTCTGAGTGAAGACATAGAAATAAGAGATCAAATAATTATTCAACCATAGATTAGAAGAAAAGAAAGAGCTATTATCTGAATTTCCCATCTTTTTCTTAAAGCACTGGAAGAAAACAGAAACATATGCTACTAGTAAACATAACACTGATTCTTAGTTATGTAGGACAGCCCTTTCAAAAATGTCTTTATCCATGTATTTTTGATCTATAACCTGTAATTTGATTTCTGGCATATGTTCAATTTTATTTTTGTGGTAAGACACAATAATTCCTAAAAGACATGTTCAAAATTAACCAGGAAGATTGTTTTGAGATAAGCCTATAAATTCATAAAGAAATTATTTAAACTATTATATTGAGAATACTTGATATTATTCCAACTTTATCAATTTTAATGGGATCTAAGGATATTACAAAGGTTTTCAAAATAAAAGTTGAATTTGTGGTAACCCTAATATGGATCTATGGAGTTGATAGTACAGAAATTATACAAATTGCTGTGTTTGGTCTGAAGTATGAGGACAGTTTTCTGAAGGCTTTTAGGAGGATAATTTTGTTCATTTTTTTGTAAGGGTTAATATTGCTTTACATATTTTCTATTTCTTACAAGATTGAATTGTAGTGTTTGAAATGGAAGTGAATTGAAATGGAAAGTGGAGAATTAAATGTTAAAAGCTGCCTAAGGGATATGGAGAGGTCCATAGGTAGCCAAGGTTGAAGAAAATATGAAATGTCTTAGTAGTTTAGGTACTTTTTAAAAGAAGTCTCACAAAGTGTGCTCACTTTGCAATCTCCATATCTTTGCTATTCTCTTTACTGCAATTTTATGAAATCCAAAGTAAAAACAGTAAAAACTGTGGAAACTGCATTTGTAGGTCCCTTAATAATTGTGAGAACTGCAACATTAATCTTCGATTCATAACAGGGTTTCATTAAGACAGCTAGAAGTAAACAATTTAAAATAAATTGCTTTCAGTTTTTAATAGTTTCCAAAATACCATAATCATTACAGTTATGATCCATAAGACATTTCCAATAACTGAATATATACATCCTGTCCTATCAGTGTGGGTTTAGGGGGTTTTTTAGGAAAAATTCTTTGGATCTAAAGTCTTAATATGGAGGCTGAAATTTTGGTTAAAAATAATTCTCTTTCCTTATTAAGCTTTGGGAATACAGATATCACAGACCCTGCTTTGGCAGGGAGGTTGGACCAGATGATTTGCTGTGGACCTTTCCAGCCTTACCCATTCTGTGATTCTGTCATTCTCACTAAAATATTAGAATTAAAATTTAGATTTCCCCCTGACAGGAATTAGAGGCTATTTAAAAGATTTTAAAAGAATTAGTGTTCACTTGTTTACTCCTTCATAAAGTGAATAAATCAATTCATTTGCTCTAAAATTTGCAGCAGCAAATTCCATCTAGATTAATATTCTGAATGTAACACAGTGATGGGTTAGCCAGTTGTCATTCTATACCTACATTCACAGCTGAGATGAACCACCTTCGACAGTGTTACACGAGTTCATTTATCACCAGCCTGAGAGTAAAAAACTTACAAGTCTTCATACTGACATTTTAATAAATATTAAGCATGATGTTGAGGTACACTTAAATTCATCATAATTGTAACATATTTATTTCAGATTACAACCTAGCACAATCCTTTTACTAGCTAAAATCCACAAAAATCAGAAGATACTTGCAAATTCGTTGTCCTGGAGACCCTTTTCCTTAATGTATTGCAGCTTCATTTTCCATGGAAAATATTACATTTCCTCATTCTTAATTAAGTAAAACCCTAATTCTTAGTTAAGTAAAATTCCAATATGACAAGAAGAATGTTGCTGACTGATGTAGTGATCTGGAGCACTTAGCATCTATGTAATCCCAAAGATCAAAGTAATCTGCCAAGAGTAAACAACTAAACATCAGCTATATCAGTCTTGGAATTTCTTTTCTTGCAAGATTAAGGAGAGTTGAAGCCCACAGGTCTCCACAAATGTTCTCTTGGCATTTAGAAGAATTCATAGAATGCTGGCATGTGTCATACCATGTATGGGCACTGATGTTGTCTCATCAATCTTGTTACAACATTTTAACTACCAAAGCTGCAGTGCTGCTCCTAAGAACTGTTGGCATTGCAGGGCATTTTAAACACGAGGCAGAGTTCTGAGCTAATTCACCTTCCATTGGTGGTGAAAGCTTTTCTAGCGTAAGCCAGGAAGCTGTGAAGGAGCAGCAGTAAGCTGCCATGCATGTGTGAAGAATGGGACTGCATATTTTTGATGAAAGTTTGAAAGTATAAATTGTATAGATCTGAACTGTCGTGCAGCGTGTTTATGTTGCTGCCAGTAAAATTCTCAGAGGGAGAATATTCTGGGTCTTCACTGCACAAAGAATATTCTCTGTAAGCAGAGAACAAAATAAAAAATAAAAACATATGCAAAACTGTGTTATGAATAAATTGAATGAAAAAGAAACCACTTGGAGTGACCTATTTTCTCCAACTGGACTCTTTCTACACTATTTCTGATTATTATGTAGATTTAGCTTAGAGGTTTCAGCATTACATTTTTATGTCTTTATTTCAGTTAAACATACATGGTTTTCCTCTTAGTTCCTGGCAGCTTTACAGCACATCAAGTGTGATCAGTTTAAATCTTCAAACATTTCTAGCATTTTCTGTTTAAGGCTGTAGATGTAGGTCAATGCAATCCCACTAGTGACTCAAGACACAATTCCATCTGGCTCATTACTCAAATTCAAGGGGAGATAGGAAAAGAAGAGGATACATAAAATTCAGAGATGGAGTGCTTCTTTTCACAAGCAGAAACCCAGTTGTCACCAGTTGTCCCTAGTTCTCATACTTTAGCAGCTGTTTTCATAACAGCAGTCAGTGATGAAATTCTAAGAAGTAGCACCTGCTGCTGAAAAGACCATCCTCTTCCTGCTGATCAGAAGCTTCCTTTACCAATGGTTTTGGTAAACAACTGATTCACATCTGTTGCTTATCCAAAATCTCTTATCCAACATAGTATCTTTTTTTTTTTAAATATCCATTAACTCTTTTGTCTAAGTCACCATTTATTTTATGTAAATAGGGCAAAATTTGAAATGCCTATCTCATAATTCAGTCTGTCTTCCCAATTTAATTAAGGTAGTATCTGTTTGTGACATAAATTTGAACAATTCTTTAAAATTTTTATATCTGCATGAAAAAGGTCTAGTGACATATTTATATCTTATCCTAGCTTTTATTACCAGAAAAAATTGAAACAAACAAGTATCTTCCTATATAAAGCAGAGGCATTTTTCCTTTTGGGTATCTTTACTATCTTGATAGCTGTAGTTGAGAATAGAGTTTAAAACAATAAAATGACCAACATGCAAAACTGTTTTTCTCTGTAGGAAATATTTAACGGTTCAAATAAACTACAGCATCGCCAGCAGAAAGGTCAGAGAGCAAGTTGCTCCAGGACATTGATCAGTTCTGTTGAGTGCTCTCACTAGATTCAACATTTTCTAGCAGGAGAGAGGTCTGAATTCACATGTCCCACACATAAAGCACAAGTACTTAACAAGGAGAAGTATGACTAAGCCTCTTCACTGTCTTCATTCAGTCTTTACACGTGGCTTCAAAAAGGACCAATACTCGCTATCCCATGCATTTATGTGCTCAGTCTTATTAGTGATTTTCTATAGTTTTTCCTATGTTCATATAGATAAAAAAGGAATGCCAAATAAAATATATATCCGTATGTTACTTTGCTTTTTTTTTTTTTTTGAAAGGAATTACAAACAATGTATTCCCTCTTTTACATATTAGGCATGCTGTCTGGACCATATTCATCTGGCATAAGGGAACAGATATTTGTGTAATCTACTACTATCTTAATAAAAGCAGGAGATGAAATTGTAAAATGTCAGTTGCTAGAAAAATCAAGTTGGGCTGACTCTGTAATTAAGCTGAATACAGTCTCTGTGTTTCAAAACCTGCAGCTGAATTGTACAAGCAGTCTCTCAGTATCCGTGCTATTTTCTAGGCTGTCTATGTGCACATATAATACCTTGAACTCATCAGCATGTTCTACAAATACAAAGGTAGATGTCTAAAGACAGCTATAAAGTTTCCATTGGAAATGTTACCCGTTCTGTATAAAGCTACATTTGCAGAATGTATTCTTATATTTAATTTCCATTTTACTTCCCAAATAAATTTCCATTTCAGTCATAAATTGTATATTCATCATATCCTTTAATCTTCTTAACCTAAGTCCAGTAAAAATAAGCAGATTTTTAATTAAGAAAGCTGCAAGAAACCCAATCATCTATAGCTGGAGAAAGAAAAGCAAATGACGGTTGTGTGGGTATAATAATGTGCTGTGATCAAGACTGAATCATAGCTGAAACCTGAAGCTGATTGTCCCGCTGTGGGTTGAATGAAATGTGAAAAAATAATTTAATGCATGCAAAACCTTTACACAGATTCCTCAGTGAATTACAAAAACTAAGGTAGTTGCTTTAAAAATAAATTCTATTTCAGTGCTTCCACATTAGTATTAATCTGTATCCCTGGACAGTTTATCCTTCTATGATGGAAAAAAGTTAAGCAAAATATAGAATCCTTTTTATATCCAGAAATTTTTAGCAACTTATTTATTATTAGTGTCATTTCAAGAATACCTGATGGGAGACATGCCTGGGCAATGTAATATTAGATGTGGTAAAGAAAATGAGTAAAAAACTCTTTCCCAAAGGTCTCCTTCCTTAAAATTAAAACAAAGAAAAGAGAAGGAGGACTGCTAGAATACAGAAGCAATTTTTCTGCTTTTTCTGGTTTGTCCTGTTTTGGTTTATTTCTTTTTAAGCATGATTATACCATATTGTTCATGTAGCAAAGTATTTGTTTGTTTATCTATAGTGCACCCTCAGGAGGATCCTGAGGAGTATATCTCTGGGAAGGAACAAATACAGCTTTATAATTTTAGAGTAAAAAATTCAGCAAATAAGTCTTTACAAAACTGACAGTTAAACCCATTCTACATTGACATCACTCAGTGCTTCACATTAACTTTAGCAAGACTAAGACACTTCTGAAGCGTCACCCAGATAGGTTCATTCAGAGGTATGATCCCAGAATGTCTGAAATGCACATGGTTTCCCTCCCTGATGGAATGCTGTCACAGAAAGCCTTGTGAGAATGTTGTTTTTGGATCTAAACATGGAGTGTTGCTCAGAAACTCCACCGAATATGTAAGTATCTCATTCACTTATGAACACATTGTTCACTTCAAAGAGAAATGTTGACTTTAAAGTTTTGCTTTAAGAGCTGTGTTTACACTGAACCGTATGCTGTGTCTGAACAAATTGTCACATCCAACATTTAAAAGCTGAAACAGCATATGGAAATATTGGAGGTATTGATGTTGCCCAACGTTTTCACTTTGTTTTTATGTTCAGGAATGTTAATTGGACCCACACAAATGCTCTCACATGAAGCATCCTGGATTTTTCCTCTCTTTAATTTCTATAATTTATTGAGATTTTTTGTAGCTTATGTTGCTGGTTTACATTTCACAAACTAAAAGTAGTGCAATGCAAAACCTAGTGAACTGATAGGAGCAAGAACTAGTAGCCTCTGTCTACAATCTAGTAGACTGATCTCTAGAACAAAAGCTACCAGTGTAATCTGAGAAATCTGTATAGATGTCTCTTCCACTAGAGGCATTTTCATTCTGTGTCTCTGTACAACAGCAAAGAATACAGTTGATACAACATTTCTAGCCCCACATGAAAATCTTATTACTATCAATCCAATAGATTGTTTTATTTAAAGCTACTGTGTTAGTTTAAGTGTTTTGTTTTGGAAGCCTTATGAAGCTTATACTCTTTATATAGCCTGCACTTGATGTATTTGCCTCAAAAGAGATGAACAAGGGTCAAAATCTAGTTCAGAACACATGGTTCTGAAATCTTTCTAGACCTTCCCCACAAACAATGTCTTAAGATCTTGTATATTAGGAAATTAATATAATGTTTAAAAATTCGTTTATTTCTGAGCTGTTAGTTATTTTACTATCACTTCAAAGAAAAAAAAACAAGCAAAATTGGGGTAAGGATAGTATCTATAAAATGTTTTGGAACAATTCATGGTAGCAGGAAGGAGACATGATTTCATTAAAACTCATTAAATCTCTTAGTAAGGATAACTTTAAAATCTCCTTTTATTCTCTTTATGTAACCTTCCTACTAACTTGAAGAGTAAATTAGTTCCTTGTGTTTTGTAAATATTCTTTCAAACGTATCTTGCTTAAGAAAAGATCATTCTCTTCATTTGAGATGCTGTAAAATGCAATACTTTTCAGATAGGCTGAAGTTACCTTTGCCTTTAAATATTGTTCTGCTAAATTTCAATCTGGAAAGAGATCACTGAAAATCTGAAAGACTTTTGGGACTGAAGTACAACATAATTCTTGGTTGCATGAAATACAGATGAAATTCTAGATACTCAAAAAACAAAATAAAACATGTAAAATTTTGTCAGTGGGAGATGTGTTTTTTCATTGGACCAATACAGCTTTTCCAGCAGCATCAGCCTCCTTGACAAGGGGAAAAAGCATAATTCCAAGGGCATTACAAATGGACCCCAGATGATCTGTTCAGCAACAAAATCCATTTGCTTTCAGCATTGGGGAGAGAAACTTCCTGCTGTTCTTTCTTGCCTGATACAACCTGCTGGTTCCAGGATTAAATCAAGACACTTATGCCTTTATCTTTTTTGGGAGCACATTTTATCAAGTGGTTATCCTAAGAATAACTGTAAAGCTGTATATTAAGAAATACAGGAAATCCAGACTTCCTCTCAGGTTAGACTCAAAGTTTTAGAAGTTTTTCTTACTCTAGACAGAGGAAATTTCCCAAGGGTTAATACAGGCACCTAGGAGAGATATCACCTTTGTACAGAAAACCACAGGTCTACTCTTCCTGAAATTGTTTCTGAATTTTTCTCTGTTTTCAGCAGTTTTTTCCCCACTCATGAAGCCCTGAATACAATACGAGCAATTGGAAGGCTCGGATTTTATACAAAAAATATGGAGGTAACATAAGGTTACCATAATAAGATTTTGTTCGGAAATATGTTCACCCCTTCTCTTCTGATCTTCCAGATTAAATGGCTCTAGTGATAAAATGGAAAAAAAATTACACAAGAAGCTCAAAGTAAGATAACAAGAATATAATCCACCTTGCATTTAAGCACATTGCATGAAACTTTTTCTGATTACCAAAGTTGGGTTTAGGGAAAAGAAGCCTCTGTTCTCTGGTACATCTTATTCCTCTAAAATATAGAGTCCTGACTTCACAGGAGCTGCATTTGCTGAACATCTTTCAGGAACTGAGTCCTTAAGTTCATTGACAGCAGAAGAAAGAGATGATTTTAAGCCAAACAGTTTGTAAATCTGTGTTGTGGAGCACTTTGTCAGCAATAGTGGGCTAGTACAGCTGGGAAGGCCACACGGCAAAGCTGCATCACTTCAGAACTTATAACTTCTGTTTTTCTGGGGCACTAAATACATGAATAGAACTACTGCAAGGGAAAAGGAATTGCTCTGCCATTAAATGACAAACCTTATTCAAGAATATAGAAAACAGTCATCCTGTCTTTCAGTGTCTCCTCTGGAATGTTTTTAACAGAGCTGGTCTATAAGAAATTCCTTAAGGGAAAGTCTTTGCAGCACATGTTCCCAAGAGAGGAAGAGGGACTGTGGAAATATTCAAATACTTTTGAAATTGTTTAGGGTCTTTATATCCTCTCTTTAAAGGCACAAAGCTCAAATGTTCTTTCTTATTTCCATGTTAAATTTAATTTTAAGTTTTATGGGCAGACAGTATAACCTTGAATATTATTAAGCACATGTGAGAACATCTAAGATCTGCCTTATTTCTAAGGAAAAGACAATATGAGACTTCACTAAAATATAGGAAATCATAAATTAAAATGCAAACAAAGAGCTTCTGGTTAATGCAAGTAGATTATAAATCTCCTATATAACCAAAATCTCTTTATTTTTCCTGTGGTGGGACATGACACCAATAACAAATGACTTAGCATGTAGCACATTTAAGGTATTACAATCTTATTATATAATACAATTGTCTTGAAGATATTACCATGACAGGATAAAAAAAAAGAAAATAAACACCCAGAAGTGTCATTGTTTGTAATTTTGGTAATATGAAAGATATTGCTTCAAAAGACTTCACAGCATTAAATTTTCTTACATTAGCTGTGAATGGCTTATAAAATATGAGAATTTGACATGTAAATTTAATCTCAGAGAGGGCTTGCAATATGCTGTAAAGCCACAGATCTTCAGGTAAATGGTCTGAAATTCTGGCTAGCTAGACTGGAAATTTCTAGCATGGTTATGTTTCTTCCATTTACTCCATATAGTAATGTAAAGTAAACGTCCCAGAATGGGATGCAATTAACACCTGCTGTGGTCTCTCAAATTTCATAAACTAAACAGAGTTGAGCCAAGATAGTTCTTGGAAGACGTAGGTGCTTTCTTATATATGGCTCATGAGGAAGTGAGAATATTTGACGCTCTTCTGTCCTTTCTTTCCATATTTATGAACAAGGGAATTGTGTTCTTATCTTCCTAAATGCATTAACAAAAATGTCAAGGCTGTTTGCCCTAAAAGTAAATTAATAAACAAATAAATACTAATATTTTTACTTAAATTTTAAATTAGAAAATTATGAAAGATTGCCTAGAACTACAAGCAAAGAGTTTGGAAAAAAATGTTGTTTGGGACATCATGTCTTTCAGGGACTACTAAAAAGAATGTTTTTAGCTATTTTATAACCTTACAGCTATTAGAATTTTAGCATGTGAAGATGACTTTATAATAGAAATCATTTTGTCATCAGGAATGCCATCCCACAAGCAACCAGGAATTCTTTGTAAAACTGTAAATTATAAGAAAAATGGTTTAATGAATCTGTGTTATTTTTTCACGGGTGTGTTTCTTGCTATCTCACAAGTTGAACTTGCAGTTACTTGGAAGATATTTTGCTTTTCCGAGAAACTCAATTACAGACTGATTCAAAGATATCTGGGTCTAATTGCAGAAATTCTTTGCACCTGGTGTCTTCTTCTATTGCACTGTATAATACTTAAAGCATTTACTTGAAGGAAATTTGCTAGAAAGGATGATTGCTGCTGAGTAAATTATATGTTTGGTATGGATTCACAATTCTTGCTCACACAGTAAAACTATTTGAATTGAAGTAATCAAAGGAAGTACATTTTTCCTTCATAGTTTGTTATTATGCCTGGAGACTGATCATTTCCCAACCATTTGTGCTTTCAAATACTGTGGGCAATTTTTTGTGATTTAAACCAGAATGCAACCAGTAAAATAGCAAGATTTTGAAGGAAATTTTACCATGAGAAATTTCTGTCAGTGAAGTATAAAAATACACTATGCTTTTTATCAGTGTTAATTGTGTTATGTAGATAATCAAAGGAAAAAAAAACCTTTTAAAGCAATGCTATTATAATTCAGATACTGCAAAAATAGAAACATAGCCAGTTTGCAAAATTAAGAGCTTTTTTTATTCTGCAATGAAATGCTTCCAATTTTTCATAAAATAAACTGTGCAATATAGTTTCTAAGGCAGATTTTCAAATACTGGAACCAAAATCTAACACTGCTCAGCAACTGGGTGAGCAACATAAACCCATCTGTAGGTGAAAGTTGTACATTAGCTGAGAATCTAAAGATTAATGCACTGAACATGTATCTGTTACCATTTCTGAGCATCTGAGTATGTACATGTACAGATAAAACTAATCCCTTCCCAGACAGCTGCATTAACATTTATCTTTTATTTCAGGGCTCAGTAGTAGCGATTTTGATTAACTCTTCGGTTTTTGGTAACGTAGTTATAAAGTTTTTATCCAAGCCTGGTTTATATCCAAACAGTTTAGTGAGTTAAAGCTCTCATCTAACTGCAGTTGTACAGAAATATACCAAATTATATTGATTATATTGGTTACTTAAGAACTTCATTTTTTTTTCTTTATATATATACACTCAGAAATTTTGGAAACCTGTGAAGAAAAAAGTAAAATGACAGACCAGATACCAATAATGCATTGATGTGTAAAGGTCTTCAAAAGTTTAAAAAAAGAAAAAAAAGTAAGCTTTTTTCCCTTTTGTCTTTGTGTTGGTGAGTAATAGTATTCCTAGCAATGCTCTAATCAAAATATCAAAAATTACTGAAAATTTAAAAATATATTTGTTTGATGCTAATTCTCTCTTCTGTAATAGAAAATGCCGGAAAGAATCAGGGAAATCTGTTTTCTAGACGTTTTCATTTACCAATAGAACAAGATGGCTAGCAGGTTTGAAATCCAGGGTGACAAAATCATCAAGTAATATAAAACAACAGGAGTTTTAGGAAGGGGTGGTAGTTAATAAAAAAGAAACATTAACAAAGCAAAATGTAAAAGGAATATGTGGTTTCCAAGAAAGCTACAACAGAGGGAAAAGGTTTCTCTTATTTCTTCTTTTCAAAAAACACTACTAATAAGAAAACCATTGACATAGTTGTAAAAGTTAAATTATCTTAGTAATAACGTTTCATAAGGTTCCACTGGTCAAATTTATTTCCTTTATTGATATATCTTTTAGGTATATATGCAGCCTTGTGTTTAGGAAAATAAGACCTGACTTCATTAAGGTATCAAAATAGCAGAAGATCTTTCTGGATATACCAGAGACAGACAGACAGGATTTAGTTTTACAGAGAGAAGATACATTATGATGTTTGAAAACTGAATAGAGAGTCTAATCATAAATGCTGAGGAGGGTTGAAACACCAGCTAGCTTATTACCTGGAATGCTGCTACCTCTGTAGCTCCACTTTTCTGGTAAGGAAAAATAAACTTAGAAACAATGTTGAGACTTAAGCATAGTTGTAGTAATTTCAGGCCACTTAGAGTTATGAAAACACAACAGTTTGGGACAGAACAATAACCTAAAAGAAACTTGAACAAAAGTTCTCTGACCTCTGGTTGACACAACAGTTAATTTCACACAGAGAAACTGAAACCATGGTAAGGGTCTAGCCAAGATTCAATCATCAGGTTTTACTTCTGTATGGCGATAATAGTTTTATCTGACCAAGCAGATCCTTCAGGATCAGCAGTAGACTAATACTGGTTGCAGCAACTGAAGTGATGACTTCTACAACAGGGCAGCTGAGAATCATACAGAAAGATCTAAAATTAAAAATCTTTTGGCTTTCAGATCTGGACATTTAGGCAATTGGTTTATATTCTGCTTCTAATTTACTTTTTTGAAATTATTCTAGCTGGAAAAATAACTCTGAGGCCAGAAAGCAAGAACCAAGAGATTACTGACATAGCACCAAGGTTATTTAACATCTTCATTAATGACATAGGCAAAAGGATTGAGTGCAAACTCAGGCAATTAGCAAATGACACCAAGCTGAGTGGTGCAATTGACATGCCTGAAGTTTGAAATGTCATCCAGAGGGAGAAGTTCGAGATGTTGGCCCATGGGAATCTTCTGCAGTTTAACAAGACCAAGTTAAAGGGGCTGAACTTGGGTCAGGGCAACCTCCAATATCAGCACAGGCTGGGGAAGGAACAGATGGAGAGCAGCCGTGCTGAGAAGGACTTGGGGCTTCAGGTGGATGAAAGGCATGGGTGCCAGCCATGGCACTCACAGCCCAGAAAGCCAAACGTGTCCTGGGCTGCATCCAAAGCAGCGTAGTCAGCAGAGGAGGGCGAGGGTTCTGCCCCTTTGCTCTGCTCTGCACTGCAGCCTGCAGTGCTGCATCCAGCTCTGGGGTCCTAGCACAGGAAGGACATGGAGCTGTTGGATTGAGTCCAGAGGTGGACACCAAGATGATTAGAAAGATGGAGCACCACTCCTATGAGGAAAGGCTGAGAGAATTGGATTTATTCAACCCGGAAAAAGAGGAAGCTCTGTGGTGAGATTTACAAGATCATGTAGTACCAGTACAAGGGAGAATGGCTTTAAACTGAAAGCATGAAATCAGAAGTGAACATGCTGAAGACTGAAGACTGGGTGATATCAGGGTGAAGAGATCCATCAAATGAGTTTTAATTCTGATTAAAAAATACAGTCTTCAGAGTAAAACTCTAATTGTCTTCTTGATTAACAGATGACATCAAGTACAAAACTAAGTTTTTGGTTAAAAGAGGGAGGCACTGAAAAGGACTCTGGATTCGAGTGATAGTGATTCAGAAGTACTGTCTGAATAAGAGAAGAAGAAATGATCTTATTTTGCTAGGAATTTTGCAACTGTATCATTATGTTTATTCCACTTCTATTCAACCTAATTCTCCAAGTTAAATTCCTTGCATGTATTTTCAGTCTCAGTTTCTTTGCAAAGAGTCTACATTGTCAAAATCTCAAAGTAAGTTGTGATGAAATTAAACAGAGGGAGAAGTTAGGAGATGGATGAGGAAAGCAAAATCGGAGATGTCAGGACCACAAAAGGTTGGGTACCGGATGACTTATTCTATAGAAGATGATCAGTTAAAATGAATTTTAATCTAACCATACTAGTTAGAAGAGCTCAAATTTTATGACTCCAAACAAATGATTGCTCTGTGATGTAACAATTTCTAAAATGATTTTTCAGTCTTCTTTTGAACATGTTTTGCTGAGGGGTTGTTTCTGTCATGAAGATAGAAGGTTAAACTAAAAAAATTCCTTTACTGACATGGTCTGTGAATCAAACTGAAAATTATTCAGTAAGTGATGACCATGTTCCTTACTTCCTTTCAGCTGCTGTGTTACCAAAAAATCTGTAAAATTAAGAAAACTCCAATGTAAAATTAACAACTATGTGGCATTAGGAAGAAGACATTCTTTGTTTGGCTGGGTGCAAAGGGGAATAGCTCCTCCCAAAATTCATGCATGATGAGTACAAGAAAGTTTCTGTTTATATAATCTATTCTACACACATATTCATTGATTGTCCCAGACTAAGCATACATACAATAATCATTTCCCAAAAATCAGTAACATATTTCCCATCTTGTGTCATAGACCCCAGTATTACAGCTGACAGTCAAGTAGGCAGGGCACTGGGGCTGGTGAAGTTTCTTTCTTACACAATGGGCATGGTGCAGTTCCACTGGCCGGTGGTTTTCGTAGAACAAACATTTTGTTAGTTTACCAGGCGTAGACAACATCTGGTAACAGCTGGATAGAGATGCTTAAAATGCATCTCTAAATATTCATCTCTTAAACAGTGCAGATGCTTAAAATGATCTTTTGCACATTCCTACACATCTGTCACTGCTCAATGACACATTTAGTCTGATTACCTATGGTATTGGCTTAACCTGAATTGATTCTGTATTAATACAAAGAACTACTTACACCATTAATTATAATGTCTAACTTGTAAGGCAACAACTTCAGTTTATGGTTAGTTTGGGAACCTAAAACTAATGTATTCTTTACTTAGCATGCGTGTAAAACTTTGTCCTGATTTTTCCTTTTTTGTCAGATTACAAACACATGGTATTATATGAAATGCTAAAGAGAAGCACTTCACAAAAACAATGAGTAACAGTATTTTTTCTTCTTTTCTTAACTTAGAAATACAGTATTTCATGTTAATATATGCAGAATCTGCAAATATCAGAATGTAAAAGAGGACTATTCAAGTCTGGTCAGAAAAAGTAAATTAAACAAAGTCCTCGTATTTTTACTGTCTAGTTTACCAACACATGATATGTTTAACAATTATTATATTTTTTCTGTCTTTTAAATAATACAGCATAAGACGTTAAAGGTGACACATTTGAATGCACTATCTTTGTAACTCCTTAATTAACTTCAGGCATTTCTTACTGCCTGATGGTACCTGATGGTATCGAAAACGTGAGGGGTAAATGACATTTTCCTTTGTCAAAGGCTACCTTTGGAATTTTTATTATTTTGGCTGTCCCAACACTGTATCAAAATCCATTAAAATAAAAATATTAATTCATGTTAACTATTATGAGTGCTGAACCAGGTACCCACCAATGTCCCCACAATAATTAATTGATTTACAAATAAAATAAAGTGTTCAATCTACTCAGTCCATGTATTCCTTCTTTGAGATAGAAGATACCTTGTGAAGTTTAGTTAGTCTCATCTGGTTTTATGGCAGTTTCAATGAACTTCAGCCCTACTTCCTGCATGGAAATGATATGGAGACAAATGCTTCAATCTCATGCTAATACATCAGTGCTTAAAAAGTTATAATTCAGCCTTAAAAACTGCTATCCTTTCAAGACTTGGTATTTTTTACACAAAAACAAGCTTGAGTTAAATATCCATGTAAATGGAAAAGTATCACTGTTTAATCGGATGTCAACAATTTCTTAGGAAATGGAACTAATGTTACACGTGATGATGAATGAAGAATTTCAAAACACCTCTGTTGCAATAATAAACAATGTAATGTGAGAAAGAAAATAGATTGCATTAAAACAGAAGACACTGGAAATATAAAGTGAAGAAATTTAAAACTGGAGTTGCACCTCAAGCTCCAAAACTCTTTTCTAAGTTCAAAACTAGAAGCTGTTTAGCTAATACTCATTTTTTCCTAGAAAGATGGAGCTCAACAAAGTAGACTTTAATATAGACATTCTATCCAGGCACAAATATTCTAAAGCAAACTTCAGCAGGCCAGTCATCCTTAGGAAGTGGTGTTTTCTTACAGCTCTAAAATACTGCAGTTCCCAATGGGTTCCTGAGAGATGGAGCAGGCCAAAGGAGGTATAAATCAGTATATTTTGTCTTCTTTATGCCTTCAGCCGTTCTAGCCCTGCTTAGTTATTACCACAAGGAAAAAAATAAAAAAGAGGAAAAAAGTAACTCTCTTGAGGCCATCTCTTAAAAATTTCATATCTCTTTTAATACTTGATTCCTAGCATTGACTCCAACAGCCAAAGGCAACATGTGTTCAACCATAGGCCTTGCCAGTCTCATTTTTCTCATTAAATGCGTTAAATGGCAACAAATGACAGTATTGAAGAACAAAGGAAGTGAGCCAGGTAACCAGGTGCTTATGAGCAAGCAAATCTTTCACCTGAAGTACAGAGCCATGCCTTCTCCATGGATTGTCCCAAAAGAACAGGGACCAGCACACGTGGTCACAGAGTGAGAGGTAAGTCCTTCCATATACGACCAGAATGTACTGGAAAAATGTGGGGATATCTCCTAGGAAATAAGAACAAGTATACTGAGAAATGTCCAGTGGGACCACAGGTCAGCAGGCTGCTAGGACATACTAAAAAGCTGGAGACAGTTCCAGAGGTGTCATTGTGAGTTAAGTCTGAAATTCCATTTGAGGTAGCCAACTATTGCAAGGTTTGGCTTGGATAAAATTCTAACCTTTACTCATTTCATCCTTCACTATGTAGCTCAGTACTAGCTTCCAAGTCCTTCAGGAAGCATTTATTTTCTTTTTTTCTTTTTTCCTTTTTTTTTTTTTTTAATGCGTTAAAGGAAGAAAAGAAAAAGTCTATAATAAATTTCAGTATTGAACTATGAATTCCAGTGTAGCTGAGATTCATCCTAAGGAATGAAGTCTCAAGAGAAATTATCCACCAGTTCTTTGTACAGTCACAGCAGCTCTACTGTTCTACTGTACTCATATCTAGTCTATTATTTTGGTTTTGATTAAAAGTTGTAAAAAACCTGTTGGGTTTCTATGAAGGGTAATAAGTTTTCCTAACCTTTGACTTATTTCTTCTCTTGTGCAAAAACATTTTGTGTGCTAAAAGCTGGCAACAAGTCCTTAGTCATCCCTTGTCAGCAATTGGATTTTAAATGCTTTTTTTAGCACTTGAAGTACATGATTAGAGTCCAATTTCCTACAAACTTTAAATACAAAAATGATTCCTTGAGGCTAAGCAAATTTAGATAACTGTTTGCCAAAATATCCATCAATTCTTTTATAGTTTCTGATAGAATGATTGTGTCAGAAAGCTTCTTGGTTGCAGAAGACATCAAGTAAGTATACCATGGTTATTTTTTCTGACAATGAACCCATGCTTATTTCACCTTAAGCTAATTATGAACTTTTTTTTTTTTTTTTGACGCATCATCTCAGCTAAGTTTAAGCACAAAAACTGAATACCAAAAATAGTTTTATAGTGCAATGTCTTTAAGATTGCAGCCACTGAATAACTTCAAAGTATTTCATCCTATGTGAGATTTCAATCATCACAATAATGCAAAACTTTTGGGAAATTGCCATCTTTATGCAGGGAGTTTCAAGACAGAGTTAACCTTATACTATGAACAGCTGGTGCTGTAATTCTATAGAAATTAGGAGCCTATAGGAGGTCATAACTTGAAAGCTTGTTACTGAAGCTTACCAGAGGAGGTTGTAACTGTCTCTGACCTACCACAGTGGCTGAACTTTTTAAAGCAGTTTTGGAGTGGAATGAGCCAAATTCCAGTAGGTAGTTTTTCACTGATTGGAGTTAAGGAAGCTGTGAAATATATAAAAAAGTCAACACACGTGTACCTTTTCAGGAGAGAATAAATGATAAAAATTGCCACCGTGCCCACCTGAAGCCCCCTGACTTCACCTGACCAGCTCTGGCATGGCTGGCTGTGGGGGACACTGCCCTGGGCCTCAGGGAGCAGAGATGATGCTGACAGCCCTGGTGTGGAGGAGACAAAGCGCTGATCCATGGAAGGAAGGAGCAGACACTCTGTCAGGGTAGCAATCCAGAGTTTATTATGGGACTTTGAGGAGCTCTGCCCTCCAGGGGATACAACCAGCAAAGAGCCCAGACTGAGCTCTTGCAACAACTTATAAGCAGGGGACGAGATGAGGGAAGGGATCACCCACCAACCAATGGGGAGAATCAGGGGAGTGGAAAGTGGGGAAACAGACAAGCACAGGGTTCAGTGGGGGGAATCCAGAGGAGGGCCCCTGGTCCTCACCCAGTCACTGGATGCCCAGGGTAGAAGGTTCTGGAGGAGTGGGATGGGGAGCTGAGTGATGGACAAGGCACCAGGGAGGGGACAGGGGAATGACTAGGCAGTTTTGAGGTGATGGACACTGAGGAAAGAGGTGGGAAAAATTGGGGAGAAATGAAGGGTACAAGAAGGAATCATTAAAAAACTGGTACAGAAACTTAAAACCATAAAACCACAGTACAACAAAAAATGTCAGACGAGGTTTTACCCTTAATCTTGTGTTATAGTACCATAGTCAACAGGCTCACTTGGCTACAGCTGAAGGAAAACTTTTGAAGTTTAAAATGCTTTAATTTCATGGGTATAAATTATGTTAGGTGCATTTGGAGAAGCAGTGTGTTGAATACATTTTTATTCATATAACTTGTACAAAGAATTTCCTTGATTGTTTGGTGGAAGTGCATTATATTAATATAGAACAATATTTTAAAATATTATATGAGAACATGGATCCTCATCTAAGTAGTCTGTGAAGAATAAGAGAAACAATTGTGATGGTGTCCAAAGACACTGCCTCCCCCAAAAAATGAAATTTACTGAAAAACCTCTAGTTTTCCTTAGAGGAACAAAACAAAAGAAAAGCAACAAATAGCATGTTCTAGGACCAAAATGTCCTAAAGCATCATTGGTCTGGTCTATACCAGCTCCTGGATATTATTTTAGTATAAGTTGTCTGGGTATTTCATATATGTGGTATGTTTCTACACACTCATGTGCATGCATCTAGGTGTTTACTTTGCTTGTTTGCTTTTTTTTTCTGTTGGGATGTTTGTGTATTTGCATATGTGTAAGATAGCACAGAGCAGTACTTTGTCCACTTTGTATGATTGCCGCAACTGGATGAAACCCATCTGGGAAACAAACCTGAATATTTGCATAAATATTGGTATAATTAACATGTGGCAACAAAACTGATTAATAACTGCATTTAGAAGGCCATAACTAGCTCATTTACATTTTGGTGCCATTAGGAAAGGATAAAATTAATATTTAACATTCCTTCACTGAATTAATTTGAAAAAAGCTACTAAGTGAACCAATTCTTTCCATACAGTATTTTAGTATGCTTTCATACAATAAATAGCTGCTTCTTTTCCTCTTCATTGTGATCAGGAGAATCAGTTAGCATATATGAAAAGTCATGTTAAACTTAAATTATTTCTCTGTCAGAAAACAAACAGTTTGCATGGGGGTGGTGGGGGGGGCGTCAACTGGGCTTCCTTCAGCAGAAAAACTTCCTGGAAGTTGCAAATAATTGAAGTAAATGAGAGATCTGGTAAATATAACTCTGGAAGTCTAAAAAAGGTGCAGGCTCCTGATTTTAAAGGTTTATCCTCTTTGGAGTCCTCTTTATCCTCATTATAATCATTATTCTCCTAGGAAAAGCTGCTTTCTTCTACAGATCTGACAACACACTGAAGTGATAACTGTTATGCACTTGGCAAAAAAAATATAATTTAAAAAACCTGTAAAATGTAGCATCATTTCACCTTTCATAAGAAAAATTAAGAGAAGCACAACCCATTTTGTAGTTGACTTCTCAAAATTGCAGAGTTTTTTTGCACTAAGTAACATTGATTTGAGGACATAATTACAAGTTGCCTAGCTTTGGTATATTTGAAAATGAAATGGTTTCTTTTCATTGGGGTAGATGTTCCAGTATCATCAGCTACCTATCCAAATTCCAGGACAATAGATTCTCAGTGAATCTGATTGTTTTGTTCAAAATACTCTGTATAAAAAAATTAAGTTTTGACTATACAGAATCATTTACAGATTAATTGCCAAAATTCACACAAAGTTATTGCATTTCAGATATAGTTACAAACTTCTGCATTTACTTTTCTTGAGGAGCCCTGTGATCAAATCTATCAGCTCAACAACTGTAGAAAAGCAATTTCCAGATCTCTGGATGTTTGGGAAAGCAATTTCAAAAGTATAAAATATTTGTGCCAGAATAATTTGTGTACTCAAACAATGAGGAAACACAAGCAATATCACAATATATATCTTACATGACAATGGTATAGAGTCACAGGAGCAGGGATTTCCTTCTAATCCTAGACAAATGTGGAAAACACTGTTGCATCTACTTTGCTGTCTCTTTGCACTGTAATGATGCTCTGGTGAAAACCTCCACCAGTCTCTCCTGACCATCTTGTGCACAACCTTTGGAAACTTCAATCAGGCAGTAGAGCAAACACTCATGCTTTAAGTATGACTACTGACAAGAAAACAGCAAGTTCAGAAAAACTAATAAAATAAAAATTACTATATCAATGTCTATATTTAAGATTAGATAAGAAGCTGATGGATAAAAAAGTCCTTCGCAGTCCCAGAATCACAGGATAGCTGAGGCTGGAAGGGACACCTGGAGATGATCTATTCCAATTTTGCTGTAAAAGCAGGAGCAAGTAGAACAGGCTGCTCAGAGCTGCCTGAGTCAGGTTTTAGATCTTTCCAAAATGGAGACTTCACAACCTCTCTGGGCAACCTGTTCCAACCACAACACCACCATAAAAAGATTTTCTTATATTCAATTTGGCTGGCTTTCAGTCCAGCTCACTATCTATGTATGGTGCCTCAGAGTCTAGTACAATTTGTACCAGACACAATGTTTATTGTCCAGTATTTGAAATGAGGAGGAAGTTATGGCAGCCACGTCACAAACACTACTAAAGTCAAAAACGTCCACTGCTCTTCCTTCGTCTGCCAAGGAAAAACAGGTCTTCAAGAGAAAGCAATGTGATTGACTCATTTCCCCTTCATAGTCCATGCTGATGGCTTGCAATCACCTTCTTGACCCTGAGATATTTCAAAATTATTTCCTTGGTTCATGCCTTTTGATATTTAATGTTACATTATGAAGGATATTATGCACTGTTATTACCAGATAGTATGAAAATATTTTTTCTTTTAAGTTTAATTTTCAAAACATTGAGATATAACTGGCCAGAAAAAAATAATTTACTATATAGAATGTTTGTGTAATGGAAATCCAGTGGAAAAAGTTACATTGTCTCCAAAAGGTATAAGTGTAATATACACATTTTATTAATTAAGTCATTCAGAAAGGTTTTTAAAGCAGGTTACACATAGCAGAGGAGTAGATTATAAGAAAGAGTCTATTTATTGAGCCAAAGCTTGGACTTGCAGCATGTGTCACTTCTATTTGCTGAGAATATGTTCTGATACACTACCTTTAAGAGTAAAATGGTTAAAATTTTGTCACTTGTATTGTAATGCTGTTTCAGAAAAGTGATGAAAACTGACTGCATTTGTATTGCTTTATGTCTGTGCAATTGTGCTCCAGTTCCGCTGCCCTTATTAGTTAAGTGGCAACTTTGTCAAAATGACCACTGCCATTAGCAATACTGAATCCAGAATGTGTTTGAAAGGTATGCAAATATTTAGATCTACAGATGGTTCTTTGATAATTTCATATCCTAGTTAAAATACAAGATTTGGCAGTAAAGCAATACACAATATGGATGAAATATGAAACTTTGCAAAGTTTGCTGCATAGTCAGTAGCTAATTTTCATCCAAAATGTTCTAAATATTACATTAAATTAGTCAAATTCACTCTTTTTTCTCAAACCTCCCATAAAAGTCAGTGGAATACATATGCAATCATCAGATAAGAGAGTTTTAGCCTACAGAACTTTTTGTAGAAGCTACAATAGAATGAATGACCAGTCAGGGTGTATATGGGAATTACGGCAGGTTGTTCTGCCTAGCTGATGGATTCATGGACTAAACTCCTTCTCTTGCTACAGTGCCAGAACTAAAAAACACTGAAAATGATAAAAGAGTCAGAATATACGTTATGACAAATAAAGGCAAAGCAAAGAAAATAATGCTAAATATTAGAATTTTGTCTGTAAAGGTAAGAATTTTCTTGAAAAGATGAATTAATAAATAGCTTAACTGAGTTGAACATGAATATTATGAAATATAGAGCATAAACAATAGATCATATTCTTACTTTCAGGGGAAACCCAAACCCCAGTCACTGAATTTGCAAAATGTATAGAGCAAAAAGTTGATTAAAATAAATACAAAAGCCAAGCTTTGTAAACTCAAACACCTAAATCTATCAAAAACCTGCTAGGAAAAACAGAAATACATAGTACAGTAATAAAGGATACAATAATGTTTACTGTTTTGAAAGTATTTAAATAAATTGAAAGAAAACAGGCATTAGGCTCCTAAATTCCACCAATTCGGTAATTCTGAAAATTTCAACCTGTTTCTAAAGTTTTTGCACACCTTGGGTAAGATTTATTTCAGCAAAGAAATTCTAGCGAAATGCATGTGGTTTGTTTGCCATTCTTATACTAATATATAGCAGATTACAAAGAGTTCTTGGTAACATTTCCATCATCTACTATCGGTCTAAGTACAAATATCTATGCCTAAAATAAATGACTTTTTTCCTCTTTTTTATTTATTTAATCTCATTAAATTTCCTAACTACATTAACAATACTGCCACATTGATTTAAACGTTTTGCAAAGTGGACTCAAAAAGCATATGAAGAGAGAGGTATATGAGACAAAATGTGAACATCCTTATGAAAATATTCCGTTTAGTAAGCTGGAAATGAATTGCATACAAATTCAATCTTTCATAGCGTACTAGTATTACATCATATAACCAAGCCCAGAATATTCACTGAATAGCTTTCTTAGTTGCAAATGTTTTCCTGATACCAAACATGGTAGATTAAAAGTCCTTCAGTAAAAGGAAAACTTGTGAATCCAATTTTAAGATTTCTATGCTTTTGTTGCACAATCTACCAAGGCAGGACTCATTTAAAAGACAGGAAGAAAATCTTGCAGCTTCCCAGAGAACAAATATGAAGTCAATACATGACTGTTAAACAATTCCCATTTTTTAGAACTGAAGGATATTTCAATGTTTTCCATATAATTGAAGATTATTTCAATTGCCTAAATATTTTCCAGGAACTCTGCTAAATTACATTGAGAAAATTTTTTTATGTCCAGATGTCAGTTGTATTTGTACATAATGGAAAACAATAAAGAAAAAAATGAGTTATGGATGTTTCTTCCGTCTAAATACCAAAAAACCATAAACATTGAAAGAATAAGAATAAGAAAAAATAGTGTGCTGTAAAAAGGGTAGGAACTCAAGACTTTGCCATCACGCAAAGTTCTCCATTTCACCTTAAAAGGATGAGAAAAGTCACTATTCCTAGGATGTTCTTACACTGAAGGAAATATGTATTCCTGAAAAAGATAAGAAATGTTAGTAAATCACTTCATCATAATGTTGCTTACATACTTTTCCTGGTTTAGAATACAGTCACAAGTTTTAGTATGAACATATTTTTGTTCTGACTATAAACTTCACCAAAGCTGATTGTAAAGTCAGCTGACTATAAGGTCACCAAAGACAGAATGTTTTTATCTCTTTTGTAAATAGGTTTCCTCTTTATCTCTGTCCTGTAAAAAGCCTCCCTGTGCAGTGTGTAAACACTCCTTTTGCTGTGTGGCAATTAATTTAGGACACAGTGACAGCCTTGCTGCAATGAGCTACCTTTTTGTAGGATTGCACTCTGAAATAAAACAGATCTGGATTAAGTGAAAATACAGAACAGTGTGCAAACAGGACCTTGAGGTATTGTATCAACAGTAAAGAAAGGGAACAGTGTTCTAAAGAACTATAATCATAGTTTTGGGGCTCCATTCTCAGAAACACTGAATGTTCTTGAAGCTTTTAGTTCATTTTAGGTGTTTATTTAAAGATATAAAAAGTTTCCAAAGAGTTTATTTTTTTCAAATCAAATTTTTAAATCACTTTAGCATAGTCAAGTATACAAACTTAAATAAGTGAATTTTAGGTTCAAGCAGAGGTGAATAGAGAATATCTGGTAACAGTTTGTTTTAATACAGTAAAAACATTAATCCATAATGGCAATAATGAACAATGCTGAAGTATTCTGAACTAAAAAATGTCAAATTCAGTGTAGGAAATTCAAATGGTATGTATTTATCTATTTACTTATATTCTAAAATTATATGTTTTTTAATGATGGCAATTTCTATCTGCCATCTATCTAATCTATCTAATTTATATCTGTTTATTCGATATTCTAATAATATAAAGCAAGATATACACTGTTGAAAGCTGAAGAACATTTGCATAGGTTTAGGTTAAGGTGTTTATTTCACAGCTTTTCCCTATCTCCTTTTTATCATCTGAAGAAGCAAGACTGCATTTTCAATACCTAGAAAGAGCTCACTGACATTCCACTGCTGTGTTTGCACTTACTGTCAAACACTGTCCAGAAAAAAAATGTTTTTTCATGTAAGAAAGCACTCTGGGTAAGAAGGGGGGAAAACTGTCAGCAGAGAAATAAAGACATGGATCATTTGTTATTTAATGAATATTGCATTGATTCAGGTAGTTTAAAATAATCAGTGAAAGCCACATTTTTATATTTTGAAGAGGAGGTGTTATTAGTGTCATCACCAAAACCACAAAGGCTAATACCTCTACAGAAATTACTGATTGTATTAGGTATGTCCATGCAGACAGCAGAAGTACTCTCAAGAGGCCTAGATTCAATATGGAAAAGAGTTTACTTTTTAACTACCTGAGTTTCCAGGGAGGAAGCTAATAGAGAGTGAACTAGAGTGAAAATATGTTGTATGGCTACTCCAAAGCAAAACTAATTAATTTTCTTGATTTTACTCATAAGAAAGGATGGATTAAATTATGAGTTTATTTTTGGCATCAAGATATCTTGCTTTCATAAGTGATGGTATTTTTGGCTTCCTCTGAACTGGAATCTTAGATGAGCTAAGTTTTAAAATTTTCTAAAGATTTTGACCTGAATGAGGCAATGAATTTCAAGAAATTCTGAACTCTCTGGGAGCTGAAAAGCAGAAAATCTACCTTGAAAAGAAGAAAAGCGTTTCTTCCTATGAGGAAAAATTTTGTCTGTCCACATTTGGGAGGACAGTATGTGGGAATGATGAAGCTCAAACATCATCTTGGTTACAGTCACTCTGGCTTAGGATGTTGGAGGCTTTATTTGTACTTAACTTCTCAGAGAGGGAAGTTCAACAGCCTCTGTTATATTATTATTATTACTATTACTATCATCATCATTATTTTAATTTGCATGCACAGAGCCAATGCTTACAGCAAACCAAAGTGCTATAGGCAGCAGTCATGAAGACAGTGTTAATATTAACAAGTTAAGCAGTATCAGAGAATGTTCCAGCCTCTGAAACTTGATTGTCATCACTATTAAATTGCCAAAACAGCTCGTGAAACAGTTTCAGCCTGTATCAGGTTTTGACACAAACAGTTCTCGGGCACAGCTCAAGGGTTAGTATGGGTCATGGACTAACTATTCCCAACGAGCAGTTTCATGTGTTACAGGGAAGAGATCTTTATGACATGGAGGTTTCCCTGTCAGTGATGACTAACATCAGTGGCACTTTAAAGTCTCTGACACATGTAATTTGCTAATTAAAACACAGCTAAACTTGTCCCTCTAGTTGAGAAGTTTCTGAAAGTGGTGAAATTTGTATAATTGCATTATAGCAGTTTTACTTGTGAGTTTGAAAGACAGAACCTTTTTGCAGGAAACCAGCAGTATTAAAAAAAATAAAAACAAAACAAAAAAAAAAACAAAAACTTTTGAGCTCTTTTGAGACAGATGAAAGCTTTTGTTTTTCTTCAACCTAGGGTTATATTCATTCAGTATTAGGAAGTGGTGCATGTCACATGAAAATGTCCTTGATCACTATAGTTGCAATGAATGATATTTTCATACACATCCCACAACCCCCATAAGCTCCTTGGGTTTTGTCAGACCAGGAGATTGAATAGTTAACTAAAAAGTAAGTACCACTCTTTATAGGGCTTCTCATTTCTTTCATTCCTTATATTTTCTAAAGAAAACAATTTCTTTTTCTTCATGGAATGTAGTGACTTCTGTCAGTTTAGATCAGTTTAGACTCCTTTAGAGCATTTAGGAAAGAATACAAAAAAATAACCCAAACCCAGAAATTATTAGACAGTGATAGATTAAAGTAGGATTGGGATAATTATGGAGAATAAAATTCCTTTCACTGTTATCCTGTTACACATCCATACTGACTTACTGAAGCCAAGGAAGCCATTTGAAATGTTGCAGTTCAAACCAGGAGTACAACTGGCTGGCAGTCCAATGCTGTGCGAATGTTACCATGCAGGATGGGACACTTGAGTCTTTGTCCTATCCATGAGAGCAAAGATTTAACACAGAGTCATGCCTCAGGGCAAACTGCCAGCTTGACCAAAGGCACTTAAGCAAATTACAAAAAGAACTATATATAAGAATTATGTTTCTTAAAGGGGGTTTTATAAGCTTCAGTAGGCAAAAGAGGTGTCCCAGATTTTCTTCTTGTGAGTTTGGTTTATTTATTATAAGTGCATCCTATGCAGTAAAACAAACCATAAATAACCTGTTTCCATCAATTTTACACAGAGAATGATTATAGATCATTTTACTTGCCTTTTATTGACAGTGATTTGATATTTATTCTATTTTGGTACTTATATTTTGCTTAGGCTTTCTGATTAATAATGTAAGTAATTTAAGTAATTACAAGAAAATACATGTACTTGTGCATAATTTTAATACATATGTTTTATCTCACTTTTTAAATAGCAAACCAATTAAAGTATATTCTGGAACTCAAAACATACTACAGAGAAAATAATATACAACACTATATTGGATAACTATTTTATTTATTTCTTTGTGGCCTTCATTATACCTAAATAATGTGTTAGATGAATACTTGGAGGGGAAGAAAGCAAACCCAAAGACTTCAGCAATGTTTTTAATTAATAGATTTCTAAGTTTATCAATAATAGATGCAATTAAATTTATCATGATATGGACTGACATTGAAAATTCTAAATAATTTTCAAAGCAAATAGGTTGAACTGAATTAGCTACTCAAATTCCCTTTCATAGCATACATTAAATAGGTATGCATAGAAAGAAAATTGCAAGCCTTTTATAGGTAAATGTGTGAAATCAACTTAGTCTCACATTAATGAAAAGATACATAAGGATATATTATTAATCCAAGTTTGGCACTGACAACTATTTGTGCTGCCTATCTTTGCCAAGCAAAGCGTCAGATGTTTTTCTACCTCTAACCATCCATTCTTCTGCCCTAGTGCAGAAAGCAGTGAAGCTGAACCAGCCTCTGGTTCACATCTTGGGCAGGTTAATAGGTCTTCAGACTTAATTTACCACTAAGATTTCAGACCATTGTAAGTTTAAAACCTAGTTTCATGCTGACAGTTTAATGGCGAAATAAGCAAAGAGTTAATGTACTTTTAACATCTAAACTTTCTGACCTTTCTTACCAGGCCACAAAATGAATTTCAGCATGGATTTTCTGACATGTCGTTATGCACATGTGGCACTGTCTAAACCAGCTGCTTGTGTTTACATTATAACCCTTTCAAAATATTTTTTTTTTTGCTTGGCCTCTGTGAGACAGGGAAGGTAAGCAAAGATATTCTCCTTTTCCTACCTTTTTTTTTTTGTTAAGTCACAACCTTCAAAGTCACATTACACATCATCTGAGGGGAGGGGAATCTCACACAAGTTAAACATTCAACTTTGTCTTTTGCCAAGAGAGGGGTCTGGAGGTTGCTTTATTTTAATGAATGTGTCAGACCTGAAAGTGTTCACCGTAAAACCAGCCCTTGCCAACAGTAGGTCAAAGAACTAAATCATTGTATTCATGAGACAGAAATGTCATCCCTTCCTTTTACACAAAGACCCTTCACTTTCTAGCCTTGTAAACATTCTAATAGGCTCTTTTCCAACAAAAGCAAATTAGTTCCTTGACTTCATGTTAACATGGAAGTAAAAGAGAAATTTGCAATGTGTATAAAACCCTGTCAATATCAAAGGAGTTAGATTTTTGATGGAAGAAAAAAGAGCATTTCAACTTTCAGATTGTAAACAAAGTAATTATCTTAATTTTTAGCTCTTAGTAAGTTTCTTTGTTTAGAAAAGTCTATAAATATTAACAGTTATATTTAGACAAAATATTTATCAATAAGCTATTAAATTATTTTGATGCATGCTGTTAAAAAGGAATGATTGTTCTGAATCCTATCAAGACCTCAGAGGCCAGGAAAAAAAATTAAATAATAGTGACTAATATTTTGCATTTTCTGCCCATTAACAAACAACTGGAGAAATAATGTAAAAGCAAAGAGTTAAAGAGCTTTAAAATATGTTCAAAGGAACGAAGGGATAAAATTAGGCATACTAGTGATAAGTTTTGGGACAGTATGATAGTGTTTGAGGTTTTGTATTGTGGCCGACAGTGTGCTGAGTACACTTGAGTGCATTAGATATATTTGTACCATAACTCACACAATATGAGGAATAAATAAGGGGAAGTAAAAGCTTTGGCTATGGCATTACTGGCATAAGTGAGTCCTGATGGGAAGAATTCTGGGACAGGAGTACTATTATGGCAAGTTATAGGCCTTTGCCATGGTCCCCCAGAACATTCTCCCTAAATAGGCGAGGCATGGATTCAGTGGGTGAATCGTTCAGTGGATGAGGACTTGGTTGGGTGGTCAGAGGGTAATGGTCAATCACTCAAGAGTCCCAATGCAGACCAGTTACAAGTGATGACCCTCAGGGGTCCATACTGGGACTAGTGTTATTTAATATCTTATTTAAGTATATAGACAGAGGGATTGAGTGCACCCTGAGAAAAGTTGCAGATGACACCAAGCTAAGCGGTATGGTTGACACACCTGAATTTTGGAATGCTGTCCAGTGGGACGTGGATGAGCTGAGAAGTGAGCCTATGGGAATCCCGTGAGGTTTAACAAGACCAAGTGCAAGGTGCTGCATCTGTATTGGGACAACTCCCAGTATTAATCCAGGGGTTGAACAAATCAAAAGATGCTGTTTCTTCCTCTACTGAAGAACTCTTTTTCCCTTGACAGTGCAAATTGAGTGGACAGTGAGCTCTGGCTGGACGTGGAACTGATCCTGCCAGTATGAAGTCAAGGCAAAATTCCCTGTCAACAACTTTAAAACCACTTTCACTTAACCACTTTAATCTTTACCTAGTCACAGATCCTTTACATGGAAGCACAAACAAGGAGAACATGGAGGAGCAAACCGACATTATAGATTCAGCAGTTTTAAGAGCTATTTCCATGTGGTAAAAACTGTCGTCTAATTTGAATGCCAACAACAACTCTAGTATACTGACCAGAGAAATTGTGAAGTCTCCATACTGGACACATTTAAAAACATGCTAGACACAGCCCTGAGAACTGTCTCTCAATGCACCTGTTCAGTGTAGGGGCAGTGGACAAGATGATCTCCAGATATTTCTTCCACCCCCAGCTGTTCTGTAATTCTGTGATGTACCTCATTTCAGTGATTTCACAGGGGCATACACTTTTGACAGAACAATATGATGCTGCACAGTTGCAAGGAAAATGGAATAACACATTTATTATGACACCAGAAATCTTCAAATTTTGCTAAGGATAATAAATTTTTGCATTTAATTAAGAATTTTTCAAAACTCAATGGTTTCTGGAGGTTAAGTGATTTTAAAATGGCCTTTAGCCATTTTAATATACAACAATATATTGATGAAACAATGTTTTCACTATATTGGTGAAATAATGTTTGTTTCACACTGAAAATGTCAAATAGGTGCCAGAAATGCTTTTCAATATTCTATTCAGCAAACCAGGTCCTT
This sequence comes from Taeniopygia guttata, assembly GCF_048771995.1. Lineage (NCBI taxonomy): Eukaryota > Metazoa > Chordata > Aves > Passeriformes > Estrildidae > Taeniopygia > Taeniopygia guttata. The sequence goes on along the minus strand of NC_133025.1, from coordinate 39,750,922 downwards.
GCATAACTTATAAATAGACAACACATTGGTAACTCAAAGCCTGTTATTTACAACAGACAAGGGAAGAAAAGGGAGAGAAATTTATAAGAAAACAACAACTGAAATGTTAAGTACCTTTTCTCATTTTTCAATTTTTTTTTTCCTAAATTATCTTTTTCAGTAAATATAGAATACAAGTGGCAAAAACATCAGTAGCCTAAGATTCTGTGCAATGCCCTCTCCATGTGCATCAATTAAGACCTCAGACATCAATATTTCCTTTCCACTCTAATATTCATGAACCTGTTTCCAGTTTTCAAAAAGTGTATGTCATGGAGTCACAAGAGCTGTCGAATTAATCCTCATATTTTCTCCAACAGGAATGTCTGAAAGTATAATTTTGTGCTTTTGTCACTCATACTGTCAATGACCTCTGTAGAGACACTTACAAAAGTGAAATGGTAAAGAGAAATACATTTTTGAACTTTACACAGGGTTGCTTTACATTTTAAAACTAACTGAAGACTTTTCCTCCCTTATGTTTGAATCCTATTATCCTATCCTATTAAATTCACCTGTCCTTCAAAGAAACCAGTGACCGGGTATATAAACTATTTCAGCTGAGAAAAAAAAAATACTGTTAACATCTAGGTGAAATAAAAAGCAATGTTGTATGCAACTGTTAAAAGAGTGGCTACAATCTTAAAACCATTATTATTTTTTATCTTTACTATTATTCATGTAAATTATAAATTAAATATTTTCAGAAAAAAAAATAGAATATATTCCTACTAAAAGGATATTTTATTTTTTTAAGCAAGGTATACATTTATGAGTTTAAAAAATAACTTCCAAATTTTAGGACCACATTTTGCCTCCAGTACTTTCTTGTAGGTTTAGTAAAGCAAATACCCATTTCAAAAAATAATACTAAAGACATAAATTAAAAGTAACATGCATCATTGCAATCTGATCATCTTGTATTGACTTTTAAGAAGAATACATCAGATAACAATGTGTTTTCTTCATATTCAGTTCTGTAACCCTTAATTTTTAACCTCATATTCCATCTTTTTTTACCTCCTGCACACATCTATGCTTATATTCCCTTCCATTATTCATATCCTCACGTATCGCTAGACCACACATACAGGCATATACAAGCACAAGCAAACTCCATCCTGAACCCATTTATTTTCCAATTTTTTTTCACGTTCTTACACCCAAACATAGCACCACACAGTCTGGTTTCTCCAGACTTACCATCAGCTCAATTTATTTTAATCAAAAGAAAGGGAAGAGAAGGTGGCATGAATACTAACGTCAGTCTAACCACTTTACAAATACATTAATATGGAATTATTTTCTATCTATGTCCCTTATAACTTCCATTCAGCATGATCCTTCGCAGTAAATAATAAAGGAACTAATAATTGTTTACTAATTTAAAAAGTATTGCCAGTAGATACAGAAGTTTATAAATTATTAAATCAATATACTTAGACGAGTCCTTCCATTTTAGTGAGAATGTAAAATAACATGTAAGTCCATAGTAATTTCCACATACATTGGGATTTTCCAGCATACATACTGCTTTAATTTAGAAGAAGAAAACAGAAGGAAAAGGAAGGCAAGGCAGGGCAAGGGTCTATACATCAAGATCCCTCCAAGGGTAGTGGCTGATAAAAATGTGAAAAATGAACAAATAGTAGTGAAATGCTATGTGGAACAGTTGAGGTTTAAAACTTATTTGATACTCATCTTTGGACAGACAGGGTTATGGATATGCTGGTAAAGAAAACTGGAGTAACATCTAATACAGTATATCATCAGTCTGAACCTAAACAAAACAACACCCAAAACACCACTCAAATACAGAGTTGAGGAAAATAAAACAAAACAAAACAAAAATACACGAGCTGTAATAAGAGTGTTGGAGTGGGCATTTCTGTTTTGAAACAGAGCAAGCAAGGAAAACAGAAACATTCAGATTCTTCAGGAGGCAAAAGCAGAAATGTCTAAGGAAGAGGTGGAAGATAAAAAGACATACAAACTTGAAAACTGATTCTTATGTAAACAAAATGATTACTTCGATTTAAAGCATTTAAATTCATCTAAAAAAGGCATAAAGGAGGAGACAGAAAAATCTGTAGTGAATTCCTCAAAACCAAAGAGTGTAGAAAGATAAAATGTGCTCTTTCCTTGTAATAGAAAATATCTTTCCTTGTCAAAAAAAGCCATTTTATTTCCCCATTTAATGTTATTTCATGACTTGAAAAGCAACTGTGTTTTAGCACCCACTGAAATCAGCTTTTTCTTCTAATCTTTAAAAGGAAGCTTCATTTCTCTCTACTTATGGTACATTTGCCTCATTTTTCTTTATTACAGAAAGTAAGTTGACACTTAATGGAAGATGAAGTTTTGTGTGCATACATTGTTACAAATAGAGTATATAAATGTAGTTTGGGCCAAAAACAGAGATTAAGATATGTTGGGCTTTTTTTAAGCTTCTATCACTGTTTAGTAACCCTGTATTTTCAGCAGTGGCGTATTCACAAAAGAATTAATCTTTTTTTTTTTTTTTCACTGCAGAGAAGCATTACATCCAACACAAAAATGACCTTTATATTTAATGGTGTTTAAAAATTATTTGGATACTTCAGCCTCTCAGTGAATTTAACCTGTTTCATGATTTCTACCTTTTAAAATTCTCAGTACAAATGATTCCCTTAAAAACTCAACATAAATGAAGCAATTCATTTGAATTGCAAAACACCTTCACAGTCTTAGTTTTTATATTTTTATATACTCAACCATTAGATTAGAAGAATATTTGAAGCAATTCATAATTTTAAAATAAGGGAGGGTTTGCATAATTTAAAAGCTTTATCACTAATAAAATTCACTTTTTTTTTTTTTTTTTTTATGTACCCCACATCACTAATATCAACTGATATCAGTTTCCACTGGAAATTTATTCAAATCTATTAACAGACCCTTGCTGTAGTGTTTGATAAACAGATTTTAATTACAACAGAATACAATTTTCACAACATACACATTATCAGCCAATATAATATTGGCAATATTAGTAATAATGTCAATATTGAATAGCAATAATTAGCAATAATTAAGTGATACTATTCCTACAGAACCCATTGAGTTTTGGTACAGGAGTATGAATTAAGGAAAACTATCTCTATGTTATCCATAAGTTTAAAAACTCAAAACACACCATAAAAACCCCCAAAACCCACACAAAACACAAATATTTGGCAATATTATGTATTTAATAAATTAGGATGAAAATGAGAGATTTGGCATTTGTGTGTATAAAAATTAAAGGCAGATACTAGAACTTCAGAACTATTAATTAAAAACAGGAAGCACCTTCTGTTTATCTTTTATAAGCAGCAAAGACATGTGCACTGTGTTACATGGGGAAAGAGTTTCTATAACTTGTTTTGCTTCTGCAGAATCTGTGCCACCCCAAAATCCATTGCTCCACAATGTCTGAGCAATACCAGGTCAAGGAACCTGCCTGAATATAAATTAGGGCTTCTTTCCCATAGTAGTATACCAGACAAAAAGAATATTCTTCATACATTATTTCCAAGCAGGCTTTAAGTCCACACACATTGGAATGAAAGAAATAGGCCATTTACTTATCTGTAAAAGCAACTGGGCATGAAAGAATGGATAATATAAATCTTGGACTCAGCTCACAGCTGCAGAGCCAATGGGAAGGAGGTAGAATTATACCCACTCCCAAGGAGATGGGGTGATGCTCATTTATTCATTGTATAATAAAGCAATAAATGACTACCTATTTGGAGGCAACAGATGAGGGAGTTTAGAGGAGAGTGCAATCTGAACCCCAAGTACTTCAAATAATGTTATGCTTTTGGATGGCGCCTGAACTGCTACTCAGGGCTTTCTGTAACATCATCTGCAAGTAATTTTTATGCACACACACTAACCTAGCCTTACAGATAGGCTTAGCAGGGAGACACTGGTATTTCAGTCTTGTAATGAAGCAATTTACCCCACAAACATCGCAGGACAGATGAGATGCTCTTTGGCAGTTCTCTTTTGCAGCCAAACTTCTAAATATACTCTGTCTGACTGTAACTTTTATTTTCTCTTTTCAAATCACTTTAATATTCTTGACTTTTGTCCAAAATTCAATAGCTGTGGGGATTATTTCCATGTTTGCATTACAAAATGCAGGAGTAACTATAAAACAGCTCTCTGTTTGTTACATCTGGCTCCATTCATTTTACACTTAATCCTGAAACCTGTCTCCCAAAGCTATTTTATTCTTGCAATACTGGGGGAAGAAAAAAGCTGTCTTATTTTTTATTAATTATTTATTTAATTTGATATTTATTATGATACATTTTGAGGAACTAAATAGGTATTTTATTTTCCATCTTTATGATGGGAAAAATATCCACTACTTTGACATTTGATTCCGACTGCAAGAAAATAATAACGGGTTATTGCTGCTAGAAGTTTCATAATGGTTTTGCTACTATTTCCTGCATAACTATGGAACATTATATATATTTGCAATCAGATTTTTTCTGATTCTCAGAAAGTGAAAGAAAATCTTAAGAACCTGAAGTCTTAAAAAAAAATACTTTATTATTTGCTCTGAATTTGGATATAGAGAAAGAGCCCTTTGAAGTTTATCTAATGAGAAATACTATCAAGGATTTTATTTTAGGAGAGGTCTTAACCATTCCAGATATGGTTTAATAAATTCTGTCAAACAAAGAAATGGAAATAACAAGGGAAATATCACAAAGCAACAATCAAACAAGAAGCAATCTTAGTATAGACACAAGCCATTAATTAATAGGAACTCTTTTTCAGGATTTCTTTGCATGCTTGCTATGTTTTTGTAGTCTCTTTTAGTAAGCACACCTAGTTATATTTAGCAGGTTTTTGAATGTCACTGCAAAAAAAAAAAAAAATATATATATATATGTAATTGATACGAATATGCATCAAATAAATTTCTTTTCAGATTTTTATAGCCTAAGCTTAGTCATCAACATGTTTGCCACACTCATTCAAACTTCTAAATAAATTTTAGAGAAATACAGCGGCAAATCTCTTTTTGATATTTCTAATAACATTTCAATAAATTAACAAAATAGTTGAATAAAATCTGCAATATATTCTTTTTAACCAAAGGCAAAATGAAGAAATATGAAGATATTCTCCACTTATTTTATCAGATCTTAAATTTTACACATGTGAATATGTAGTAACATTTGAATTCTCAGACTTTCTGTGTAGGCAGGCACCTGCAGAAGGGTTAAGAGAGGCATTCCAGACAACCCTGGCTGCCCATGCAAAACTTAAAGGAAGATTAAAGGTAGTAACTATTTTGCTCTTAGTATCTGCATAAAGTTTCTAAGGGCTATGGAAAAAAGTGAAGTTTATGAAAGGATGAGTTCTACCCTAAGATTCCATTTTTCCTTAGACTCATGCAAGCATTGATGTGTGGTTCCTCATTCATGTTTGCCCAACAGTATAAATATATTGAACAGAATTAGAGTACCTCCCTCTGTGTATTGAATGCACAGCCTCTCATGAGAGGCAGTAGGCATTTTAAAGGTAAGTGACCTAATGAAATCTGCTATAAACATTTATAATTCACTCTTCTAAATCGCTTCTGTTTTGTAGGAATCTTACATCTTATAATTCATAGCATTTCTACTTTACTTTTTTCCAGTTATATCTACTTAAGAGGCTCAGGCATTTCTATGATGTGCTTATTCTTCATTGTCCAACACAAAGCCTAACTCTCAGATTAAATATTGCCCATTTGCTCCCATTTGTTCTTTTATTCCCATTTCAATTCTATGTTTATTCCCCCATCTATATTCTTCAACCCCTGCAAAGTGACATAATGGCACAAAACTTGATATGCAGTTAACTCCCAGAAACCCATATTTTTTATACCTGTGTTCAATGGTAAGTGCAAAAAGCATTTTTTAAAACCATTTTAGGGAAAAGTCATTTGTCTTGAAAGTAAGTAAGTCACTTTCCTTTGTCAGCTGTCAGATAAAATATTGTAACCTAAGTCTTTAGCTCTCTTTAGTAAGCATACTTAAAAGATTGACTATTTCTGTGGGAAAATAATCCTGACTAGGAAATTATGTTTTACCAGCAGGTAGTTAATTCATTTCGAATTCTCACTGAAAATCTTTAGAGTAGGACCCTCTCATCTGAAAAACACAGCCACTTAAATGCAATAACTCATCTATTATTTTATATAAAGTTGAGTATAAAAAAATATAAAAACTAATACTGTGAAGGTGTTCATTTATTCACATGATTTGAAAATGGTACCCTAAAATTTTCATAGAACTTTCAAAAAGGGCATACTGCTTTGTAGATGTCACTTTACTTTTTCTTCCTTCACTTTTAATAAAGAAGTAGTTCCCAGGAAGGCATTCTAAAATTAGGTGCTTGTTTTGGCAGAAGAAAGAGACAGGGAAAAAAAGGCAGCAAAATTTCTACTGATATTTGTATGGATTATATCATCTGGAATGTCTCTAGGTATATTTTCATATACACAGGGACATTAAAGTAAATCTAAAATCTCTGCATGTGCTTCATCATTATGCAGCATATAACAAGGGAAATTTGAATTGAGGTCATTAAATTAATGACATGTCCCTATACAAAAAACTTTTTTCCCACTACAAAGGCAGCCCTGTGCCACCCAACCATCTCATTCCTTTTAACCCAAATTCATTGAAGGAAATTGAATCCTTTTTTGCAATACACCTAAAAGAGTGGGCAGTTTTGTGATTTGAAAAAATAAATGAAATCTTCTTCAGTTCATAAGATAATATTTTATGATTTCATTGCAGTTACCTCATAAGTATAATGATAAACAGAAGGCCTTGCTATTTTTCTAGAGGGAATAACTTATAAAAAATATTATTTCCCTTGTGGTTTTTCTGCACCAGATTTTTTTTCCTAGGAATAATTTTAGCAGGCAAAAAAAAAAGACTGGCTACCTTACTCACAGATAGCTAAGATATGCTATTACTGCACAGCTCTTTAGAGTTCTTTAAGGTACAGTTCAGTGATTGTAAATGGTGGTAGGTTTGAATGGTACCGTTACTCATTTTACCACTGTCTGTTGTAGCTGAGGATGAGGTTGTAGTTTCTTCTACATCATTACAAAGAAACAAGGCCTTCAAGCACAATCCAGACATTTATATTAAAATATTTAATAGCAATTATTAATTCTAAGTAAAGGAAGAAATTGGCTGAAATAGTTAATGATTTTCCTTGGATCATGCAATGAGTCATTTTAGAGTTCTTATATGAAGATCTATTGCCTTACAGTTTTAATCAGGTTTTGTTCAAATGCACACTAATAATTTTTTGCAAAGAGTTTGTATGCAATTTATTTATTCCTTAATATAACGCTGATACTGCCAGACAAGTATTGTCATCTAAATTTGAGTGTTTATATAATGGTCAAGCATAATGGTTAAGAACCCTCTGAAACCTAGAATCCAGTGGATGCTTATACTGGATGGAAGCAGGTGATACACTATCATTAACATATACCCTCACATATATTTAAGATATATACAGAAATATAAACCATTAGAGAACTTCATTTTAATGCTCTGCGAACTCAAAATAAAATGTCACCACCTCACAACCAAAGCAGCTTTTACAATATACTGGTCTTTGACAAGGTCCAATTTTTCAGTTCAATTAGGTACAAAAACCAAGTGTTGAAATAGCTGAATTTCCCCAAGGAACAGTAATTTCAATTTTTGCTCAGCTCCACTTAATGTTACCTCAGTAACCTTCCTTTTGCCTGTTAGACAGGTTTGTCTATATTACCAGTGGGAAACCATCCTCATTTATGAGGTGGGAAAACAACCTCTGCAGAGCCATTACTTCCCCTTTCCATAATGGTGTGAAGAGAATAGGCTGAGCCTTGATATTTCTTTCCCCAAGAATGTAACTGCACTAACACAGTGGCACCTGGCCATATAATTGCATGAAGTATACAGCTGTTATACTAGTCTGTTCTACCCAGAGGTGATGGCAGAAGGCAGATTGTGGCTGAGTTACAATCTGCATCTGGGGCACCGCAAAAAAAATCATCTTCTCTTTCTATGTGCCATTGGCAAAGTATTTCTACAAAGGCACAGTTTATCTATCATTCACAGCCATTGCAAAGACTTTGGTCTAGCAGTATATGATCTGAATAATTTTTGGCTAGAATAATAGTGTCATTAATATCAATAAAACTATCTTTTTACTCTAGGACTGAAAATGAATTTTCTTTTTGAAATATAATCTCTGCAGACAAAATCAAATACAAATAATCTGCAATTCCAGCAAATTTCATATCTACTGTATATCCATGAACCATTTTTAGCAATACTTTTTAGTTTCTTAAAATGTCTACATATATTATTGCTTGCCTCAAAAAAACATATTTAGGAGAAATGAAATTAGTTTCTGGAGATGCACTTCAGCATTCTTTGACCTGATGTCTGCACAGCAATGCAAGCCAATACATTTGTATTGCACATTTCTGTATTATATCATTTAACATCTCCCGTGTTCAAGCTGAAAATTAGGAGGAAATAGCTTTTTGATACTCACCATATGTTGCCTTTAAGGGGAAATCTAAGACATCAGTTCACGAACATAAGGGTGTTTTCTTCTCTGTGAAATTCCACCAAAGTTAGCAGGACTGTCCCAGGACAGTTCTGCTGCTCAAATTATGGACCCTGTATTCCAGTCCCAACATGCCTCTCTATTACCTGTCCATACACATACACAGTATTAAAATATAATTACCTAAGACATTAACAATACCTTTCTCACCAAATTTGATTTAATAAAGTTTTACATTCACAAAAGAGTTTGGCTAATCCACCCAGTTAATTGTGTTAAAATTATTTGTTAACATATGAATGGATCAAAATTCAGCTTCTTTTATAATGCTAACCAGGTGAAGAGGCTCATATGCCAAGCATGATTAGGTACAACCACGTGTAAGTTCATAAAACAGTCATCGTTCCTCTTTCCTTGCTTTCTAGGAGGAAGAAGAAGCTTACAGCAAACTGAGCACACCATCAAATGAGAAGCAAAAACCTGAACTTCTACCAAGTGTTCCCAGCTACAGATACAAGAGTTAATGATAATAATCTTTCCATGATTCAGTGCTTTCAGATACCTAAGGCTCATTGTTATTTCAGCCAAATCACTGTGATCAATGAGTTGTGACATGGTAATGCTATATTAAAATCAGAATAATTATGCCTTTTAGGAAATGACATATGAAAGTACAAAGGAAAGAATTTTTACCATGGATTATTGTGTTTATTAAAAAAGGATTCTCATCAACTGGCATAAATGTCACAAAAGACTGAACCTAGTCAATTATAATTATTACTTAATTTCTGCCAAATTAATTATAATCAATAAAATCTGTTGGGGTGTGTTTTAAGTTTCCTCCACCCCTCATTTATGGTTTCTCCCTCTCCCCCTCTTTGTGTAAAATGGTCGGTTGGTCCGTCGGTTCGTCAGTCCGTCGGTCTGTCCTTCCTCCTTCTCCTCCCCCTCCGCCTGACAATCATTCCTTTCTCCACCCAGGTTATATAAGTTTCTGCTGAGTCTTTCCCCTAACCCCACCCTGGGGCCTGTCTGTCACTCCGAGGCCTCACCCTTCCCTCTAGAAGCTTCCAGCTAAGGTCTTAGGTGATAGGCTGGTCCCGGGAACCACTCCCCTCCTCTTACCTCTTTGGATATCTCCCTTGTTTGTCACTCCTGTTTCCACTCCCATATTATCCCCCTTTGGTTTACGGTTGTTCCCTCCCTCTGTTACCACCCCCAGTTAAAAAGTCATGCACACAGTGCTCGGGGCCTTTTGGGGCAAATCTGCCTTCAAGTTACAGTTTTCTTTAAGGACTTCTAATAAACTCAGATTAAAAATTCCCCCAGAAGGACAGCTCCTTTGCTTCTTTCAATGTCACTCCGTGTCTCTCCCTGTCTGGTGGGTTCGTACCCACAAGCCATAGCTCGTGCCCGCAGTAGCCAACAAGAGTAGCCTCAGCTGCCTGCAGTGCTGAGGACACTGGTCTAGCAAACAATCGGGAAGGCATCGCAACAAAAATCAAAGAGGATTTTTGTGCTTTCTGTGTATTAACTTATAAGTCACAAATGGAACTTGCTGACTTTCACAGTTAAGGCGCACATCTCCAGGAAAGACATTTGCTCCAAAAAGTAGAGCAACTCTAGCATTCTCCTGTGGCCACCTGACTATTTGTCTCACTGGCACACCTTAGTAACTGTTTTCTAGGAACAGATTGATTAACAATATTTTGGTGTCATCATTCTCATTATCCACTGGGGTGGAGATTTAATGGCAAATAAGAGTATTTTAAACCCCCTGAAGAACATCCTGAAATTTTAAGGACATGTGAAAACTATATTTTGTTGAAAACAGATCTAGTGACTGTGTCTCCACAGCAGGAAGAGAATTCAAGTACTTTCTGAAAACAAAAAGGAAAAGAAAAAAAAAAAAAACAAGAAAAAAAAAAGACACGGAAAGTGCTCAAGATATCAAGTTGAGCATTGCATGTGGCTTTTCAGATTCAGTGTCCAGAAGATGAATGAGCAGAAATGTATGCCAGAGATTAGCCAAATAATCCAGTATGCCTAGAAAAAGAAAAGTAACTCTATTGATCTTGCACATAATAAAAGTTTGATTTTTCCTTAGACCTTTGGAAAATGAGATGCTGTCAGTTCGCACTAATGTAAGCAGAATCAACTACTGATATAGTCCTCATTAGAGGCAACAACTTCACATAATTTCCATTTATTCTTTGAAATAAAAGTTGAATGGAATTTTAACCTTGTGAAATTTTAGGCTTAGATGTTTCAGTCAAGAATAGTGTTTATTTGCCTTGTATCCCTGCAATGCATTCAATAAGAGCCTCATTTAGTTTTGTTTTCCTAGAAAAGAATCTGCTTTGGTCTCCTGATGCAGCCCAGGAAAAAAGATTTTCCTTTTTACATGCAGTTGCAGTTCACATTTTGGAGCAAGTATAGCAAGTATGTGCATCTATTTCCTACAAAAAAACAAAAAAACTTTTGTGTTTTAAGTGTCTTGTTCTTCAGATCCTTTTGCAGTGTCATGGCATATTATATGTGCCATGTTATTTATCCCAGTTTATCTTCCATTAAATGCAGGTGATTTCCTTTTGTTTCAAAACTAATTTGGACTTTTAAATTTACATTACTGATAGTGCATTATAATTCTCATGCAATAGTTGTCTGAATCTGGCCTAGTAATTTAATAAATAAAGAGAAAAAAAATTCTGTATAGTTTGATGCATCTGATCTATTTTAGGGCATATGAATGAGATTAATCAACCCTGAAAAACGTAAACCTGACTCTTTTAACTGTAGGTACTAAGACTTTAGACAGTTCAGTAAAGCAAGCTACAGTTTTCCCATGGTGCTCAGTCACATATTCAGCCCACTATACTTGGTTAAAATCTAAAATTAGGGAAGAGTTAACTATATGCCAGAACTCTACCATCTTGAAAGAATCAGGCCATTATCTATACCTGCATAAGAATTCATTATTTAAGTTGTAATTAAATGATTTCATAATCAGTTATTCAGCTGTCTCTCTCACTGAAGTATTTCCTTGTGTATGTGTCCTATAAATAACATTTTAAATTGTTTATCATTCACAAATAGTCATATATTAATGAACCATCAAATGCAGTAAGAACATCAGATTTTTAACCATTGTGTAAATTCTATGGAGCCTATCAAGACACTGACAACTATTATTATGAAAGAAAGTTTTTTAAAAATAACTTTCCTATAATAGGAAGAAAAATAGGAAACTCACAACAGCTGCTAATTAGACACAGGAAAAAAATTAAATACCCATGGGCAAGAACAAAAGAAATTTATTAGCGTGAAAAATTCATTAATTCCAAGGAATTAGTTTCTTCCTGTGTGTGTTTCTAAAGAGAGCTCCACCATAAAGTCTTTCTCCCTGAAACAATGTTTTTCTGTGTAGTTAGATAAGATGCAGAATGATGCACATTTTTGAGAATCCTAGACAAACACTAGCTTGAAGATCACTGTGAAATGGTTCCATTCATCTCCATGGAGTGTTAAATGTGAGGCCTAATTAGCTGAATCTGCTCACCATTTTACTGTTAATCACCCTCCTTTAAATATACATCTAAAGCTGTCTATTTTGGTTAAATGGCATTGTTAAGCTTGGAGCTGGGGGAGTTACTGAAGCTATAAAGCTAAAAGAGTATTCAAGGTGCAGAAACTCAGCCCTTGAATATGCATCTTTTTTGGGAAGTTAATTTTTTTTTTCTTAGTTGACTTTGGTTACTGTATTTTTTTTTCCAGGATGAGACATTAATAAAAGAAACTGTATCAAACTATGAGCTACTTAGTAAATAATGTCAAAGGCTTTTAAGCCACCCAATCTGTGAGCATATTGAGGTTTAAACAGATGGTGACTCCCCGCTGCTACATTTTTCAGTATATTTTCACAGTTAAGAACTGGCTAATGCATGGGGGTTTAGTCTTCTTTTTTCAAAATACTACCTACCTAATCAGCATGGAAAGAAAACTGTGGAGTGAAAATGTTCTGAGTGAAAACTCAGAACGTTCCTGAGGATAAAAGTCAAGGCATGCCTAAGTTTAAATCCTGAGACAACAAACTACATATGTTCACCACATGAGCTGGAGACATGATTCTAGTGGGTGTGAAATTATTCTGTACCCTTAATATAGACCTTCATACACTTCCTTTGAGCATCTGCTAACATTTTACACTTTGAAGTGGAAGTTTTAAAGATGCTGACCAGGTGGCAGCAATATCTTAAAAGACGTGAAACGGAGATTAATTAATAGGTAGGCGGAAGTTGGAGATCGGAGACACCTATATGTTCTTTACACTCATGGGCAGTAGGTGTCTGAGTCAAAAAAGCAAAACACAGCCTTCAAAACATCCTTAATTCAGTATTTTCAGTATACTGATGATTATGGGACATTATATGATAAGGGATATGGAGTATAGCACCTCAAAGACAGAAATCCAGGATGGAGACAAAACTGTGGTTCAGAGCATGACTGGTGTCTGTAAGTCAGTCAGTCTAAGAAGCAGACAAAAAACTGTTGCATCTGTGAACATGGATCCCTTTAGATATGTTCTACTTCAACTCTCAATAACACCTCTGATACCCAGGCATCAAAGAAATCTAGATATATATATGTCATGGTAAATTCTTAATGTTTACTACAGTTTTCCCTGATACAAAATAGGGATCATACTACTAATCTAATTAGCATCTTGGGAAATAGTTAGCAGACTTAAACACTAAACATTTTATGAATGAGGTTTCAGTTACTAGAAAGTGCATCAATTCAATAGCTTCTTGAACTGTAAGTCTGAACGTATCTTATTTGAACATAGAAAAGTTAGCACATCCCAGGCCTCGCTTATGCTTGTGTAAATTTGATTCAACATCTAACATTACTAAGCATCAGAGCATAATGAGGTTATATATATTGTGGGTAAGAGAGGAGGAAATACTTTTTAAAAACAGAGTTTGGAGAGATGAAATAATCTGAAAGTGGTAAAATTTGTAGTTTTCAAAACTTACCTTATGGAAAATTTTTGTATAGAGAGATGAATAAATATTTCTAGAAAGAAAACAAATGTTCAAGCAAGGATGATTTTGACTGGAGGTCCTCATTACTTTATTGTGTAGTATACTGTCATGTAATAAGAACATTTTAAGAGAATAGTAAACCAAAACATTTTGAATTTTTTTTAATGAGGAAGTCACTGAGTATTTTCTATATCAGCCACAGTGCAATGCTTCTCTTAGTAAAATAGCTTCTCCTTTCATGTAACAAAGAGCCTGATATTGATCAAATAAATTACAGAATGTGACATATTAGTAAAGCTGGTTTCAGAGACACCTCCCATCTGTTTGCATTTAATTTGCATAATAACCTTCTGATTAAGGAAACAGGCAAATGCTCCAAGAGACAGAATGCATGTATCTTTATGTGCTATTTAATCAGTGATTGTCCACTTTGACTTGGATTAAACATAAGCCCAGATGCTAATTTCTCTTATTATTACCCACTTCCTGAGAACTGTATTGTTCTCTTGATTATAGAGCAGGTTTACTGACTAGCAATTTATTAAAATTCATAAATATTTTCCCAGAGATGTATTGTTGTTAAGCTTTCTTTTTAAGATGGGTGTGGGAGTGAGGGTATCATTGCCCCTTTCCTAACACAGACTTTCTTTTCTGCTCTGAAAACAACTTTATTCACAATATTCTAGAACTAGTGCTATGGTTTCTACTCCAGCAGAGTTGCATAAAGCTGATCTGATAAAGCTGTGTTAATCAAAACTATGCATCAGTTGTGCTGTTGCACCGATCATTAGGTTCCACAGTTCTTCTGTTACACAAATCTATACAAAAAGTCAGCTGTGAAATGGAATATCAAAAATTTTTCAAGGATCTTTAAAAATTATGTGTATGTTGTGTTCCTTGAAGCTATGAGTAGAACATGAGTACAGCATTTTGTTTAACAACAGGACAATAGGAAATTATTGAGATTTAATAGCAATTAGTTGCATGCTGAAGCACTGAAATATCTGCTGTTTAGAGTGTTTCTCGTGAACTTCAGAGACAGAATAGGAACCCTGTGCTCCATGGGTTTAATTCTAAGTTCACTTTAGTTAGGATAGAGAAGGAAGAAACATAAAAGGCTTTAAATAATTACCTAGTGTGGTATCTTAGCAGTAAATTCTTGGAAATCACATAGCAGCAGGCATGGTAAAGAAGTTTTAACAGAACATTTGAACAGTTGAATTTTTTATCACATTTGTTTTACTGTGGTAACTAATATGCTGCACCTGTTGCAGTTAAGGATTCTGCTTATTAAGACTACCTTTTAACAGTTTTCAGGTTTCTCTGGAGTCATGCAGAGAAGAAAAGATTAGGGGGAACAAACAAGGCTTTTTAGCAAACACACAACTGTGAAGTGCTGTAGGCTTACACTCTGTAATTTTCTGCATTTATACATCTGGACCTAGGATTAGCAGAAAAACCAATGCTCATATACTTGCCCACAGCCACTGTCCTTTTCATAATCTGAAACTAGCCAGACTCTCAAAATAAAAAAAAAGACTTGATTTTTTTTCAGATAATATGTACATTTTGGATTTCTTTTGGTTTCCATTCTGGCAGTCTCTAGGAATAGTTTGTTTTCTTTTTCTGAAGACTGTAGTATTAGATCCTAAAGAAAAATTTTAAGATAATTTCTACATGGAAAGTTTTTTTAACCTTACATCTTATAGACTCCATTTGGTCATAAATGCAAATTTCTGACCAAAAGCTATTAAGAGCTATTAAAGGCAGTGGGTATAAGCTATGTAGGTATCTTTTTGTATTTGAGCCACTATTATATGTACCCCAGCTTCCCAGGTGAAAATTCAGATTTTCAACATTACCAGAAAAAAAAAAAGTTAAATATTCATATACTACCAGAAAAAAAGATATAAAGATTACTAAGATAACAGAATTATGGGTAATAAAAATTAATTATTTAAAAAAAATGCATTCACATATGAATTCAGAAGCATGGATCCTCAAAAAAAAACCCAACCAAAAACCAACAACTCCCCCAAAAATTAAAATTACTTTACATCCCAGGATTCATAAAACACTAGTAGGCAAAACAGGCACAGCAACACACACAGTTCATCACTTCTGTTGAAAAAGTATTGTATTAATTTATAGTAGTATTCTAGCCTAAGAAGATCTGGAAATACTCAGCACATTCCATTCTCTCTCTTATTCAAAAAAAAAAAAAAAAAAAAAAAAAAAAGCAATAAAAGCAATAAATTTCCTAAATTTCCAGCAACTAGCCACAGAAAATACCAGTATGGTAGCATGGTAGCCCTTTCCTTTATTACCTTTGTACTTTGTGTGTTATAGTGTCCCCATGGTTATGGAAATATTCTATTGCATGGCTTATTTTAAAAACACAAATAACATGCAGTGAAAAAGCCACAGCACAGAGGAAGAAAATTCAGCAAAGGAATGCAAAAAGGCTGAGTGATACCAAAGTTGCAAGTGTAATAACATGCAAGATCCAATTACCAGCAGCTGGCCTGCATCCAAGCTGAGTTAGTAAAGGAGGTGTGAAAGATACAGCTGATAATTTATCGCACAACATTATTTATGTAAACCACTAACAGCATGACTTTACACTAGGAAATATTAGGAAAAATCTAAAAAAAATAATTTCCTGGGTTTATAAAAATTATTTAGATATCACTCACAAATTTGCAGTATTAAAAATGGGCTCTCTTTCAAATGTAAATCATATCTATATCAGAACTTTCAGGTATGTTTTCAAGAAGGAAGGTTGCAGCAAGTATGTCCACATGTGGTGGTTTCAAATTGTGTGCTGTCATTCTGAACATTGAATGTCATTTTGAATTTAGGTGGCAGCTGCTGCACCATTTCATGTGGTTTCTCCAAAACAGAAAAAGAACTTGCAACTAACAAGTTATGCATGCTTGCTCTGCTTCAATTTCCCCATAAGGTATTGACAACTGTAATTCAAGTAAGCAGAACCTGCAGCTTGCTTGGGTTTCTTCCGATAGTAAAGGCCTCAGCAGTAAATTTGCTTTCCTGTACATTGAAGAAATGGTGAAAAATTTAAAAGGTGGACTATTGCACTATGTCATGGTCTTTCAAAAAGACATTAAATAACTCATGAAAATCTCATAGACTAGAAAAGACAGGATCTACATGTTGTTTCTTCCTGTTCTTTTCTTTTTAATAAACTTATTTTTCTTCCTCTGAAGTTATTATATTTTTTGATTAAGTAAATTATTGCAACAGTTTTCCCCTTTCTGATAAGCTGTTGATGCTATGAATTGTTTTATTTATTGTCTACATATGAACCTTTTTTATTTATGGTCTGCATCTGGAATTGGGATGGCCTTTTTCAATCATTGCAGTATCAGACCTTTCAGAAGTAAATCCTGACTGGTTGCAAACCCTAATAAGAACATAGAAGACTATAGGAGGATAAGTAGCAGATTGAAGATGCTTACATTTCTTTTTCAGCATACTGGGTTCAAAAATTCCATATTTTTTTTTTCATTGGTCCATGCCCATTGAGACCTACACTTTGAATCATAGAATCATACTGATTGGAACTGACTTCCATGCAGTCTAATGCATGGAACTAATACAACATGCTTAAAACAGGTCATACCCAGTTACTCAGGGCCACGTCCAGGCAAGCTTTGGATGTCTTCACAACCTCTCTTGCAATCTGCTGCAGTTCTTTACCTACATCACAAAGAAAATATTTTCATACAAACAGCTTTCATACAAAATCTGCATAGATTCACATGGTTTTCTGTAAGATGTTCCCAGAGGAAATATTTAACAGCCATGTTTATCAAAATCTCATATCACAATGGTCTGGTAGAATATTTTAAATGTGATTCTACTTTTTAGACCAAAATGGCAAACTGAAGAGTTCTATCTTTATTAACTTACACTGATTGAAACTTTTAATGAGTTTAGTTTACAAGAGACATTTTCTGATTGCTAGTCCTAATCACTAGCCTGTGGATACCTGGAAATATCTTTCTTATCATCTGGATGCTAAAAGATGCTTTCAGTTTTACCTGTTCAGTCTTCTCTTCTTCACTTTATGACCTCACTTTTACATAGGTAAATGGTGAGAGGTGGAGTTCTTTATCCCTGGTATAAATGTCATTTAACCAAATAAGGAAAACTAAATATAGCATTTTCATGAACACACTTGTCATACATCAGTAGGCAACTCTAATTTCCATATAATAACAGAGATTTACAGTGATTTAACTAGAACACACTTGATTGAAATGGAATAATTAGTCCCTACATGACTAAAATACTGTGGCTAAGATGTCTTCCACAACAGTAATATTTTCCCATTTTCCTGTGTTAGGCAAGAGAACTTTTATCGATTGGGTTGTTTCATCTCCACAACTGTGGAAACACATTTACCCTCTCTGAAGTGGGCAATACTATGTTGACCATTTTAGAAATGGAGAGATATATTGAGAGCTAGTCCCTTAAAGGAATTTTGGCATGCTGCAACCAGAGTGGAGCTCAAAGCTCCAACTAAACTTTCTATGCCATGACTGGAGGAAATTATCCCTTCAAGAAAAAGATTCATAGCAGTCAGCATGATGAACCAGGGATATGCTTAAACTGGAGAATAGGAAATGATGGAAAGAGCACATAATTTGTCTCTCATACCTCTTTTTGACATGGATATATCAGCTCTGTAGACTGCAGCAGTATAGAAGGACATGATCTAGCTCTGTACTGAAAGTATTTCAGCATGAAAAATAAGCCAACATTTTGCTCTGTTTGATGACAATACACTACTTAATCTGAACAATTTAGATATTCCCTAACTTTACATTAGAGTATATATTTTAGAGTGGAGTCTGACATCCTGAACCTTTTCCTTGAAATAAAACCTAAGCTGTTTCCTTGGAGGAAGAGAAGCCAACTTCCCTTTTCTTTTAAAACGTGGACAGTGGTAAAGATGTATTTCTTTAGAGTTCTTGAACTCAGGGCCTTTCCTCAGCAGTGGAACACTGAATCTGAATTTTCTATCTCCCAGATGTGTGCCTTAACCCTAAGCTTAGAGGGTGAGCATTCTGCATTGAAATATAGAAACAAACCTAGGAAAGGCAAGTGGAAACCAGGACTCAGATTTTCATTGGCGATCTCTAGTCACTAGTGTAATGATGTGCAGATTTTGTTTCATATAGGTGCTATGTCAGTGTGCTGGGCAGAGTATTCAGGCCTCATTAATAAATTGCTTCTTTTCCTACATCTTGCAGTACATTCTTTCTATGCTGCATGCATGTAGAGGGTGAAGTTGGATTTTAGAATTTTGCAGTCATGGAGGTTGAAGGAAAACCCTGAAATACATTCCTCCTCTCTCCCTCTAGATTTGTGGTAAAATACTTAGGGTAAAAAGACCCATGAAAATTTATCACACAAAAAATCATTTTATGGCAGCTATCTGTACACAGCTATCTACATATTTGTGATAAACAATATACATACACACATAAATACATATGTTTTCAACTTTTACATGACAACAATATGACATGCTCAGCATTCTTCTATGTTCCCATTAAACTGAAGCTTGGCTTTGAAGAACATGAGACATAAACTATTTACTCTTTTTAAACACACAGTACACTGGTCAACATCAGAAAGGCAGGGAGAGCAACTGGGAAAATTTTTTTACATATTTCAGGAAGGCACTTAAGTCTTACACAAATATATGTACTCATTTGAAGGCTTAAGAAAGACTACTATTTATAGAAACCATAATTCAATTTTTCATAATCCCTGGCATTTTTATGAACTGTTGGGTTGTATTAATGTCTTTCAGACCTGCAGGTATTATAGTGTATGTTTATATATGTGTATTTGTGTGCTGAAAATATTTGTACTGCAGCTTTTTAGAAAAAAAATTATATTTTGTTCTTAATTTTGACTGATTCTTTACAAATTACTCTAGGCCATAGACATACTTTTGTGTATAAGCAAGTACACAATATTCAGGGATGACTGCACATATTTTTCTTATACCAATGGTTAGAGTTTTGACATTCCTTTATAAGATATATACAATCTGTTCTATTGCCTACAAACATAGGAATGAAAGCAATTACCTTTTACAGTCAATAACAGTTTACAAGAAATAAATATCTGACGTATTTATAATAGTATAGTATATATTATGAATTCATTATTCTGTGCTATTACAACATGACTTTTTAGTGGGGATATGAACACGGTTACTGTTGGTAGATCTTTAAAACTATTCTGATGGAGAAAGTTTATGTGATGGATAATACAAATGTGTTTACATTTTGCTATTTCCTAGAGTTCCAGGATTTTTCATCTATTCACATGCAACTAAAAGCAAACAAATGTCTTGATATTCTTTTTCACTTAGCTGTTATTTAAGTTCTCTCAGCTGTAATGTGGAGGGTTTGATTGACAACAGGCTTTCTACTGAAGAATAGTGGTATCCAGGCTTCCCAAGCTGTTGTCTTTCTCAAAGACAGATGGTAAATCTGTCAGCAGTTGCATTCTGCACAACAGCAGCCCAGATGCTTTTAAGCTTTCTGTGTGAAGGCTCTCCACCCCTCAAGAGTACCAATGGGCTACATGCCAGAGAAAGGTCCCCACGGCAATTAGCTGTCTCTGAATTCAGCTCCAGCTGTCTGGAAAGTCAAATGAAGGCAGCTTGTTTGGTCATACACCATTTAATGTGAAGAGTCTACTTCTTTATAATTAAAGCAGCCTTCTGTATATCAGTCCAGCTGTGTCCAGAAAAAATGTGACCTTCATTGTTTGAAATAACAACTTTCCCTTTATTGTACCTTTTACTTTTTATTTAATGAAAGCTATATTTCTAAAGTTTATGATTTGGTACCTTTTCTGAATGTAAGCTTTCCAGTCACTGGATCTTGAAGACACTGTGTTTGCAAATAATTTAGTGCACATTAAAGGACCAAAGGAAAAGGAACACTGTGTGAAATCTTTTTATTATTCTTCACAGCTGAAGGCTTTGCAGTTCATCCTTCCTGGGTCTCTGGACTTATCTCTAGTATGATTTGGACTCACTTAAAAAATTGATAAAAAAGCAGAAATTGATGCTAACAATTAAAAAATATATGAAAGTTTCACTTTTGCAAATTTGACTTTTTTTTCAAACCACAATCACCAGTAATCAGTTAATGGGAGTGAGAAAATCCCCTGCAAGTATACAGGCTAAATTTTACTTGCATCAAAAGTACTTTTAGAGTGGGTTCAGTGCTCAAAACCTTTATCCAAACAATGACATTTCTATATGCAGAAGTATGTATCCTACATAAACTCATCCAAGATAGAAGAGACAAGAAATAGCTAAGTTATGGAAGAAACAAGGTGACAATCTGAAATACAAGTTTAGTGTCATTCCTTCAAAAACAGCAGGAATGCTTAGATTTGATACCAGATGTTTCCACTGCACAAGATTTTTTGCAGGCTAAGGTGATCAGAAAAACAATGTGACTGTTCAAAAATTATATTGTAGATTTTTTAGAGATTAAGTATTAGTGTTCCAGACATGAGCTGTTTAAGATTAGGAAATTAGTAATGAAGACTGAAAAAAAAAGGGAGCCAGAAGATGACAAAAAGGTCACAGCTGGAAATACGGAATAAAAAGTATGCAAATAAAAAGCACTCACAAGAATGAAATCTTGTTAGTTAATAACCAGATAAATAGTTATTCCCTTTCTCGGAATGGAAGGGAAGATGATAATTATGTAGGTTTATGAGATACTGCAGTGACAGCAGTCATGCAAAAAAGTGATGTTTTCAGAAGTAAAAAAGACAGTAATCAGTGACCTCTCAGGCTCTCTCATTTTCCTCTGCTCCTGTTAGGATCGGCACAACAAAGGTATTTTTGGGTATATTAGCTTGGCTACAACCTAACACTTGTTATGGAGTTAGCACTGGAGTTGAAGTCTTGTAATATAAAAGCCAGTTACTGAGGCCTGGGTTTTGGACTCAGTGCAAGTACAGTCTGAAAATTGTTTGAAAACTAATTTAACAGAGTCTCCACAAAAGCGATGGCAAAAATAGTAATGAATGTTACAAAAATGGCAACCACATTTTTAGAATGCCTTAATACACTCAACACTGTGATCAGAATTATGTCCTTTGCTTTCAATTAATCTCTGATTATTTGAAATCTTGTCACAAGCTTGCATATTACTTCATTCACCTAGCTACTATAAGAAGTAGGATCTGCTGTCCTGGAAATGGGAGACAAAAAGTCCAGTAAATCAATTCACAATCAAGCTTCAGTGTGTACTTCACCCAATGCAATATTGATTTTAGAAGCACAAGCTATTTCTGGTCTGCAACAATTTGGCAACTTGTATACCACAAGAAAGTTGGAACTGAGATTTCCAAATTACTTTATGAAGCGTTTGCTCCTTTTCTATGTCTTATGTGCTTTTTTTATCCCATATATGTAAATCAGTTAAATCCTATTTACTTATGTGTTAACCCTAATTCTGTTGGTTTTTTTTTTAAGTGAAAATACAATTTGAACATCTCCGCTTCTGTGGAAGACAAAAGGAATTTGTAACACAAGGATAAGAGGCACTTATCCTTGTGTTGCAAATTCATCCAGCTGGCTGTCATGCTAGCTTTTTCTAACTTTAGCCTACCAGATAATCCATTAGAAATCTGCACATTTTTCTCAGGAAATCCATGTCTAAATGTCTGAAAGTTAAATTAACAAGCATCAAAAAACTATCTGTGTAATTAATGATGTTATTCAGTCTTGAGAGAACAAAGCAATATTCAGAATATAGCCTTATATCACTAGCTGTTGGTCAATGGGCAGGAAGTGTGTATGGTTCTATTTGGTGATTAGGAATATTGAGCTTAAGTGGAAAGACTGAATGTGATAATAGTTTTATTAAAAACCAGACATGGAAGAAACTGACTACACAAGATATGCCATAGTCCATCCAAACACAGGTTGCTCTTTACCTTTTGATCAGGTTTTTTTTGGTCAAATTTTCTTTTAGGAAGCTAATAGTTACACTATTTTAAATTTTTTTTTTTATTATTTTCAGTTAAATATGGCAGCAAGGAATGGCTAGTAACTCAATCTGAATGCTAAACTTATCTGTAAATGAAGTGTTTTAGTGATTTATACAAATTAAACATACACACCAAATTTCCTCCTCTTTTTTTTCCCCTATTCATTAAAGACCATCATATTTCAGAATAATTTCAAAGATTTCCAATCTACTTTTAGTTAATGATTTACATTATCAATATATTGCTTAGAGATTACAGGTTGCTCATAAATAATGTTTCTGCTTGTTGAATGCAATGGCAATTGGGAACTTGCCCTGCCATTACAATTCAATATGTTAGTGTATAAATTAAGATTCATAAATGACTCAACTGAAAGAAACACGTGGTCAAACATGTGGCTAAATCGTTAAGCTATTTTAGGAGATGTTTTAAATCATTTGTATTGATTAATTACCAGACCTTAAGTGAGGTAAATCAAAATGATGTTAATGACTTCAATGGCACTATTTCTTCTCATTGACAGAAAAAGGAACTTTTCCTGGAAAAGTCATGAGATTTCCCCCCATTCCCCAATGTACATCCTCAACTGGAGTAGTTAATCCATTAACTTTAAGATGTTTTAGGCAGAAATGCAGTCCAGAGGAAAAAACCCCAATGAAACAACAACCACAATAAAAAAGATCAAATCTTATCCAATGAAATAAATAAAAATAAATATTTATCTTAAACCCTAGACATTTACAGTTTAAAAAATATCTTGGAAGAGTGTTTTCTGAATTTATTGTGTACCAACAAATGCAATCGGTTTAATTACAAAATAAGAAAAAAAGTAACAGAAAAGAAAAAAAAAGAAAAAAGGGAGATTGAACTTAAAAAAAGTTCAATCTTCATTTTCAAAAGTTCAAAAACCCCAAAGAAAAGTAAAGCATGAGAATAGTTGGCTTAATGTGTCTAAATATGTATCACTGAGGGCTTCAATAAGGAATTAGATAAATATGCACTTGAAGTCATAAAAACATGAAGAATCCTGTGAAAGAGTGGTAACCTTACAGTGATCCTTCCAACATTTTTTTCCATCTTCTTGCTATTACTGTTCTTATTTAGCTATTGACTTTTACAAGAAAATTTGATTGATTGAACTGCAAGGAAATTTTTCCCCCCAGTTCCTATGAACATAAATACAGAACACAGGTTTTGAGAGAAGTTCTCATGCAATCTGGCCTTTGTAAGTTAAAAAGGAGAAACACGTAGAGTAAAACATAATTAAGCCACATGTCAGAAGAAGACACACAATTCTTGGAGGAAATACTGCTAAGGTGAACAACGGCAAGCATAATGAACCTGAGAAAACCATCGCTAGCTTTGCCACATCCTTATTAGACACTAAATTTATTGTAAACTCAAATTCCTCTTGGTCCTATTGCTGGGCACTGCTGTAAAAAGCCAGGCTCCATCTTCGTTGCACCTTTTCTTCAGGTATTTATATATTCTGATAAAATCTTCCATGAACTGGGCTAAACAGTTCCAGCTGTCTCAGTTTGTTCCCATAGTCCCTTAATCATCTTTGTGCTCTTTCACTGGTCTCTCTCCAGTATGCCTGAGTCTCTGCTATTAAGCACAAAACTGGATAGAGTATGCCTGGTGTAGCCTCAGCAGCGGGTTGGCACCTACAGGCAATATTTTGCCTGATGCAAGCCAGAATACCATAAGTCACCTTTGACACAAGGGCACAGTGTTGACTCATGTTCAGCCTGGTGTCCATCACAACCCCCAGGTCCTTTACATCAAAGGTGTTTTCCAGAAATTCTGCTCCCAGAATGTTTTGCTACACGATGAACATGTTGTTCCTTCCCCAGTGCCGGGCTTCATACTTCCCCTTATTGAACTCCATGAGGTTCCTGTCAACACATCTGTCCATGGTGTTGAGGTCCCTCTGGATGGCAGCATGACCCTCTGGTGTATCAGGACTCCCCCCAGTTTTGTGTCATCAGCAAACCTGCTGAGGTGTACTCTGTGTCCACTCATCCTGATTATTAATGAAGATATTGAACAAAACTGGACACAAGACAGTCCCACACTTGTTGCATGACTAATCACTAGCCTCCAGTTAGTCCTTGTGCCACTGGTCACCACTCTCTGGGCCCAGATACTTGGCCAGTTTTCAGACCAACTGTCTGTACCTCAGCCCATATGTCAACAGATTCTCTCTGAAGCATTTATGGGGAAGTGTCAAAGGCATTACTGCAGCCACAGTAAATATCCACTACTTTCTCTTCAGTGATTTTTTTAGTCTTTACACTGCAGTTTGTGCTAGGTATAATTTGTTGTCCTGCTGTGTCAGATGAAACTCCCAAAGCTGCAACAACTCTTTGCAGGCTGTGTATTCTCCTCACCTTTTAAACCTTCCAAAGTGCATTCACTCTCCTACACATCCTGTTTTGGATCAGTGCATGCTCCTTTAAATCTGTCTGCGTGTGAGTATGAATATGATATAGCAAATGTGCTGTGAATGTTGCTCTGATAGACTCTCCAGTACTTTAGATTGGCTGTTAACTTAAGCAGTCAATTAAGTGCTGTTTCAAGTGCTGTTAGACCCTTAGGCCTTAACTGTTGGTCAAGTCTGGGGCTGTTTAGCAAATAGGTCTAGTCTAAACCTTGTGATTAAATGAAAGGGTCTTCCTTATTTCTTTTTATCATTTTCGTTTTCTACCCTTACCCTTTCCTCTTCGCTGCACCTCCAGCTTCCACATAGACAATTTTTAATTTATTTTTTGTTTACATTGATTGATTTTAGTTTGTTCTTTCTCTGTGTGCTTTAACCATTTAGTGAGCAGTAGAGTGAACTTTGCCAATGAACTTTGTAATGCCTTTGCTTGTATATTAAATCTACTTTTACCACTACCTTTAATGGTGATTCTTTAAGAGGCCTTAAAACACTGATTCATGACAGCATTAATCAGAAATAATCTGCATGTGATGCCATGAATTTTTATATTCTTATTTGTAATATGGTAATACCTAAGAACTTTCCAATCATCAACTAGAATTCTATCATATAGTACATGGTATTCTTATTTTCTTATTATATGGGGGAAAAATCTAAAGCAAGAAAGGAAAAACAAAAAGGGAAATAAATTAGAAAATAGAGAATATATAACAGAAAATATAAAATAAAGATAAAAGAAGAAAAAAATGAAACAGAAAGGAGAGAGGAGGAAAGGGAAGAGGAAAAAAGAAAAAGAAGAAAAAGGGCATATTTTATATTAACTGGTAACTTCTAAATCAACAAATGTACTTCTCCTTAAAGGAAAAAGTGTTCAAATGCAACATAAAACCAAACATTTTCTGCATCTTTCTCTTTTTTTTTTTTAACAGTCATTACATAAAATAATGCACAGAAAAAAAAGTTATTACTACAAGAATTATAGGTAAAATCTTATCTGTAGTTGTAATCTGTTATTTGATAAATATAGCCCTCAGAAAATTTTCACGGAAATTTCAGTCTGCACCAGGGGAAAAAATCATCAGACTGAGACTTTTATTCTTCTGGATTAAGAGAAGTTTCAAAACAAATATTTCTGTTGATGTTCATATTCTAGTCACTTAATTAAATTTTCTGTTGGCCAGAAAGGACATAACAGTCACAGCAATGAAAAATGAGACTTAAATAAGAGCAGGTTTCATACATTTAGATTAAACTATAAGCACTGAACTTCATTCTGAATCTTTCACAAACCAGATTGTAGCATCTCTCCATTTCACATATTTAGTTACTGTCCCCATTTTTTTACACAGCCAGAAAACAGAAAAGTTTAGAAGATCTAGTTTAGAATAGCACTTCATAGATATTTAATTCACAGATGTGTTTCCTTAAAAAGGGGTGAGTATCTGTAGGAAAGCCAACCATTTTCTCTTGTCCCATTTCAGACATTAGAAAGCTCCCTTGCAGCAGGAGACAAGAAAGACTAGGGAAAAGGCTTAGTAGTGCAATGAAATGTGCACAATGAGGCAGAGACCTCATTAAGGTGAATTCAAAGCTGAGGCAGTAATAGAATTTCCTTCATATATGACTGATTTCTAAGAAAACAGTTTTTCTTATAACACACAAGATTTCCCTTCCTCTTTTAAATTCACAGCTCTCTTATTCAAACTGCATTTCTGTTGGACATTTACTGTAATTCCCCTCAAGAATAGGTTAGGGGTTTTTTTAATTCAATCCTATCTTGAAAATGATTATTTAATTCTTTGTTCATTATGTCCCAATGATTCCAATAATAAAACTACTGGCAGTTAATATTACAAAAAACTCCTCTGCCAGCATCACAAATTCAACCTGGAAGTCAACCTGTTCCTTTAATAGACTAATAAAGACTTTGTACACCAAATTACACCTCAATTACAAGAGTGTAGCTTCATTGCCCTCTGATTATATTTTCAACGACACCCATGGAACTTTATTGCCATTAATGCTTTATGCATGTATAGACTTAGTAACTAACTGGAATCTGCTTAACCTTGTCCTAGATTGTCTTTTAAAAGAGATTCCATCATGCCACCTTTTTAAATATTTTACAAAAATTAACATAGAGAAAAATAATTTTAGAAACCTTACTCTTTTTTGTGATTATTATGCTGGTTTTGTCAGGACTAAACTAAATTTTTAATGCAGCACTTTACATGTAGGACTATGTTCTGGATTTGTGATGGAAACAGTGCTGATAATTCCAAAATGTTTCATTATTGACCAATTGCTGACCAATGCTCACACGGAGCAAGGTCTTATTGACCCCTTACGCCACCCCACAAGAGAGATTCACAGGGAGGTGACACGGCCAGGACAACTGACCCCAACTGACCAATGGGCCAGACCCGTGGCTTCATGCTCAGCATATACAGCTGGTAGAGAAAGAAGAAAGAGACAGAGTGATGGTGTTTTTCTTCCAAAGGAACATAATGCATAATGAAGTCCTGTGCTTCTGGAGGTGGGTGAACGCCTGCCTGCCCATGGGAAGTGGTGAACTAATACAGTGCTTTGCTTTGATAGCAGATATAACTGTTGTTGTATTAAACTGTCTTTATATCAACTCACAGTTTTTGTGTTTCACACTTTTGATTCTTTCCCCCATCCCACCAGGGTGAGGAAGCAAGCAGCTGTGTAGGGCTGAGTTGCTGGCTGGGATTAAACCACAACACAATTCTTAGTGGACAATACCCTCTTAAGAAGCATCTATCTGTTTGGTCAGAAGAACAATAGAAATCTTATACTAAATGGCAGTATATTGAATTACAGAGTAATGCACATTCATGAGAAGGAGGAGCAGCTTCATGGACAAGAACAGTGTTGAGCTGTCCATACTGTAAATAAAGAGTTACAGAGTGAAGTCCAAGATAGTAAACTGTCCTTCAACAATGACTTTTATCCTTTGGTCATGCTTTATTTTTTAGTATTTAGTGCTATTTTTGTTCTACAGAGGAAGCTCTTAGAAAGCCATGTGATCTAGCTAGCTGATGGATTTTAAAGGATACTTTGGTGCATGAAGATAGGGCTCTATTAAGTAGGGCTTTTTAGGGTTTCAGTTCTAAATTTCGACTGGAATCAATTGCTAAGCTCTTAAATGCCTTTTAGAAGTCAATAGCTCTAGATTTCGCTTTGATCATATCTGATCTTCAGTTTATTTACTTAATACATTTTTAGTAATATTTTACTCATAATCTCATTGTAATAAAATAATCTATGGCAAAATCATGCACACCAGAGGGAAGTTTTGTTTTAAAACCTCTTGGAAGGGGAAACATCATTGGAGTCTGTAATTAGAACATTTAAGTGCCCCAGCAATGAAAACACCTTTCCCAGACAGTGCTAGAGAACTGTCCTAATAGAGGTAGTTGTGCCCATGAACTGTTCAACATAACTGCAACAATTCATTTAGTTGGATGAATTAATTTATCTAAATTAGTAAATAAGTATCCTCAGATATTGTTTTTCTCATATACTCCTGCTTATGCTTTTATGCTGCTTTTAAATCTAAAATATAAATGCATTATCTCTAAATTAATTTCTATCAGCTAGATTTTAATGTGATTTGGAATACTCCAAAAGTAACAAGATAATGATTAGACTGTTAAAGGACACAGATTTAATTTTCTAGACAATAACATCTATAATGCTACTTGAATGCTTTCCTGCAGAGAAAGTCTCTCAGATCAGTAATCTAAAACTTCACTATACAGTTCCATCAGCATGAATGAAATGAGGAATAAATATAGCAGTTCTTAAAAAGAATCACCTTATAAAATGGAATAAATTTTGAGGATAAACATTTATTTTCAAAAACATTGTTTCAGACAGCATATATATTTTAATTTTTGTTCATTTTTACTCATTAAAATCTTATTTTTTAAGAAAACATTAGAAGGAATATTGGGGTGTCTTTTTAAAGATAATGCTTTTTCTTTTTTAACAGTAGATTTAGAATCAGTATTGATTTCAACAGACAAGTTATTTTAATTTATTTATGTACTATTTTTGAAGGCATGTGTTCCAACACTGATAAATGTGTGGAACTGGAATAACATAAACTCTAAATTTATTCATAATATCAATATAAAATTTTCCTCCAAGATAAGAAAATCTGACATCTGCTGTTCCTCAGAAAGAGGAAAATGACTAGACTGAATTAACTAAGAAATCCTTATAGCTCTCCAGAAGGGCTAAGGTAAGTAAAACCTGAAAACCACATTCATAGAATGGAAATTACTACAAATATGAGTTTTAATAAAAAATGTATAATTAAGTATTATATTAAGACTAATCAGCTTCAAATTGGAATCTAAATGTTTTCATATTGACAAATCCAAGGCCACAGAATCACAGATAAGCGAAAGTATAAAGCATGGGGAAAATAAGTTTCAAAAAACTGGTTTTGGTCTTGCCAGAAAACCCTTCAATAACAATATCTATAATATTAAATTGAAGCTTACAGTCTTAAGCAATCTAATCTATTGTTCAGATTGCTGTTAAATACCTCCATTATCATCATTTGTCATACCATTTTACAGCTGCTTCAACAAAATTTTTATGTTTCTGCTTTGTAGGTCTTCAATTTGTCACTTTAAATACCCTAAGCTCTAAAACTCTCTGAAAGTTTAATTTTCTATCCTTGAATTTGTTTTGCTTTTTGCTGTAAAATAATGGCTATCTCATAAAATGAAGCCTGGAGTCTAGCTAAGAGCAGCTGTAAGTTCAATGCAGTCTAACCAGAATGAATAAACTTATTTTAGATAACCATTTTATTAAACTTGGTTTACACAAACAAAACAAATACAAATCAGGAAGATATTAACATAAAGATATTTTACACCTTTAATAGATGAATTATTTCATATGAACAACCTCAATAGTATTGCAACTGCCTCTCATCTGAATATCCAGTCAATATCTCCTTTTAAGTAGTCTATTCTACACTAAATATTGAAAATATAAATTCTGGGTGAAATTTATTTTAATAATGCATTTTCCAAGGGTTGAACTTTTATTTATCTACCCCTACTGTATTATATCTATTATATCTATCCTTTATTTACAATCAGAACAGTTTGGTTTGACAATGACTTTAAAATTTATCCATTTCCTACTCCCTATTCACGATGGACAGGAACATCTTCCACTAGATTATTTTCCAAACCCCATCGAACCTGTCCTTGAATGCTTCCAGGGATGGGGCATCCACAGCTCTTCTGGGCAATATGTTCGTGTTTCTCATCATTCTCATAGGGAAGAATCTAAACCTACCTTCTTTCAGTTTAAAACACTGTTCCAGCTTAGCGTGTTTGAGTTTTCTTGATGATTTTCATCACCATTATAGAGAAACAACTGACCATAAATGGCTTGTTTCTAAACTCTATAAAATCAACATTCACTTGCTGCTATGACATTTTTTTCAGTAAAAAAAATTAAGTATTTCTTTACATCCTCTTCCCTAGCTCACTCTCCAAACCAAAGTTACTCAGATGATCTTAGTGAAAATTAATTATTAAGAGAAAAAGAAAAGCTGATTCAAGAAAAGTAATAGCAGACTTACTTCTTAACTCATGTGATTAGAAGATTTTACCTAAACTGCATTAAAACAAAGTATCTCAAAGTATAATCAGTCATCACAAAAAACCTGCCAAAATTATATTTAAAGATACATAAGGAAATAAATTTTCTTCCTCTTTCTTTCTCCTTCTTCTACCCCTGAATATTACAAGGTGCTAAAATGTTATATGGCTTCGAAAAAAATATTCACAAAACCACCTGCAGCTTCTGAGAAGAAAACTCAATTAATTTGCTGCCATACTGGAAACTCAGAATAAATTATTCTCAACATTATACAAATCAAACCAGCACCAGGAAGTTGTGAAGCGCATCAAAGAAAAGAAAAACTCTGATAGAGATTTTTAGATGAAAAAATAGGAATTGAAAATGACTGTAGAAGTTCCATACACAACAACAAATGAAAAATGAAACAACAAATGAAATATGCCAACCAATTCTGACCCAAGAGGAAAAATGAAACTGAGTCTTGAAATTTCATTCATTGATTTCTGGAAAGCTATTGAATATATTGCTGTCAGTAGGATACCTCTACAGCTGCAAAGAGGTACTCAAATGCAAATTCACACTCATATATCGCAACGATATATTTCAAATTCAATCCAGCTCAATACCTAAGCTTTTTCTCAGATGTTTGGACATGATACACAGCAAATAAATAGCCAGTGATAAATAGAGAAAAGTAAAAGTTTCTCCAAGCTGTTTAATAAAAGAAAGAAAGTCTATTTACACTTGCATGGTCCAGATTAATTTTCTGATTGCTATTGTTTTATCAGTTCACAGAATATTCTAGCCATCTATCATGATTTTAACAAAAGAAAACAAACTAACAGAAACAATTGCAGACTACTATTTTAAGTTTTTCAACCTTTTCCAAAATATTTCAAAAAGTGGCCTGACTTTAAAGTTTTAAAATTGCCTTTGAATCATCCAGTATGGTCCTCATCAGAAATGTTACACTTCCAGAGAAAAGTGAAGGAAACATTTTTTTACTGACCATAATTATTGAATTATTGTGTTCTGAAACTTGATTGATAGCCCTTAAAATTTTATACTAGAATTACCAAGAGAATGCTATTCTCATTTGTATGATGCTGAAATATGCTTTTTAAATTATTATGTTGTATGCCTATCTCGTGTTAATGAGCTCCACATAATAACTCTCTGTGTAAAACTTTGCTTTCCTCTACATTTTAAAATTAACTGTTTTAACATTGAAAACCCTCCTATGCCTTTACCATGGATGGAAGTAAATGTATGCAACTGATTGACTTTTCTCTGTTATTTTTCATTACTATGAATAACACCCCAAGGTGATTTATATACTAAATATTAAAGCATTATCCTTACAACTTTTGAATCTGAGAACTCAATCCAAAAAAAGTCTGAGTGTGTTGGAACTCAAAATGTCCCTCAGACATTTTTGGAGGTTCCAGGCCCTGGTCAGAAGCATTTTAGACCCTGGCAGGCAGCTGGAAACAGCTGTGATTTTGAGTTTGATCTGTGGAATGAGTTACCAACTTTGAAGGTGGAACAAGCAGTCACAAAGGGTTAGATAGTATAGTAGAAGTAGTTACAAAGTAGAGGTGAACATTTTTTAGTATTGTACAGGGGGATTTTAGCACCTGTACAGGGGTTTTTTTACTTTGTACATGGGGGTCAGAAGTTTTAAGATGGAGGAAAGTGCGCCGATCCTGTTCTTTCTCCTTCTTCTTCCTTACCTCCATGTTCTTGGTGATGCTGGCACTTATGGATTGGTTTAGAGTAGAAAAGCACCTTTTAATATAGGTAGTAGGTATTAGGGAAACACTGTAAACGTAACACGTAATATATCCTATAAAAGAGAGCAGCAGCCTTGGGTGGGGGGAGAGAAGAAGAAGACAGAAGACAGAGAGGGTGTCAGGGGTGTGTGTGCCTCTGCCTGAGCTACTGACCAAACAGCCACAGCCCGTGAAGACAATCTTTTAAAAAACTAGCAATAAACTGCCCTGAGACCAAACAACAAGAGGCTGCAGAGTTTTTCTTTGGAAGCACGGGTTGGAGGAGAGACTTCACCACCACACGGAACCCTTGAACCAGGCCGGGGGTTCCCACATGACTGAATAGTCAAAAGTGTTTAGTCAGTCTTGATCTCCTCCTCTGAAATCAATGAATTCCCCACTGATCTCTTGGTAGAACTGCTAAGCTACAAAGAGCATAACTTTTTAAAAGTACTGCAAGTCACTGATGAACATGGACATCAGGCTCTCTACCATGGGACATCTAAAATAAATAAAAGCATTTCATTTAGGGGTTAATTTATAAATTATTAATATTACTGTTGTTGTTGTTATTGTTACTCTTATTAATAAATCTTCCCCATTATGAAGAAAACTTTGTCTTTTTTAATGATACTCTAACACATTTTGAAATACATGTGCTGACTTTTTTCCTATGATGCAATTACAAGAGAAATCAGTGCGCTCAGATCAGCAGTCAAATAATTATCTATTTAAGATATTGTAATTAAAAAAAACTAAGGCAGAAATTTGTATGAAATTTCCATAGAATAAAAGTATGTTCATTGAAAAAATATTAATTCAACTGTTTTACAATTATAAAGTGCATTTTTGTTTACTGACATACACAGCTGAATTATTTAGTGGGATGTCTATTGTGCTATATTCACAGCTCTCTGAAAACCACTGAATGTTATTAAGTGACATGGTTTATTTTTCCAGTATACATATTTCCATTCATACATGCTTCTATAAGCCACAATGAAGAATGGGAGTGACAATTCTAGGAATTCATGTTGGGTTGCTTTTTGAGTATTCCAGATAGTCGTACAAGCCCAAGAGCCTGACAATCATTTGAAGAGACCCTCTAAAGCTAGTACTGGCAGCAGTCACTGGGTGTTATGCCTGTGGTTTCCAGGCTGGCCTAGTCCAAAGCCTCAGAGCTTCAGCTTCAGTTTTGGAGGAGTTTCTCTAGCTACACCTCCATGTGCTCTACTCCGGTGAAAGAGAAAGAGAACTGAGTGCTGTAAATAAAGTTTCTCCAAATAAGCCATTCCTAGCAGTGATCATTTAATATGCCCTTACCTTAAAGTTAAGGATTAAAGATCAACCTTAACTTACATATCTGTTATTTCACTTAAGTCTGAAGCTGTTTTTTCTGTTCCCTATCAAGTTACTGTTCTATAATTATTCACATTACAACACTGTCTGCCTAAATATTTTTCCCTGATGTTAAGCTATTGTTTCACTGGCTAGCTGCTATGGGTGTCATGTTCTCTCTTCTCAAGGCAGTGGACGTGTGAGCTGGAATCAGAAGTGATATGTAAGGTGCTGTAAGATAGATCACATAATATTCGCTTGAATTCCCTCAGTGTTTTATACTCTGCTCTTCATAATGTGAAAGGCACTGTAACAAAATGTAACTCTCATACAAAGTAGTCGAAAGGAGTTGAGTAAGCTAAAGCATCTCTCAGTAAATTATGGTTTCACCTAGCTGTTTATTATGTGAGCTAACTCTGATTTAAGCACAGGAGGTCTGAGGGAGGGACTAAAGTAGTAGAAACAGATCTGAGGTAATTCTGTTAGCTGTGGTTGCACTGGCAAGTTCATAGATAGACCATGTAAAAGTATAGGCTCTGTGTGGGCTAGTTTAGCTCAAAGACAGTTTAGCTGTGTTAATAGGTCTGCCTGGGTCCATGTATTTATGAAGATAGTATGCTCCAAATCAGCAGAATCAAGCCGTCGAAAAAACAGTTTTTGTGGGAAATACAAATGAGACACTCACGCTGAGTCAAAGAAGAGTATAAAAAAAACCCTACTGAACTCTCTGGCTTGTTTCCATTATTTTTAGTATCTCATCTACTGAATATATAAAACGGTGTTGGCTATGAGACACTCAGTCTGCATTACTCCTCATTTTTACCTTGTGCAACACTTCTGAATTCCATCTACCCTTCAATCAATCTACATACATATGTTCAGAAAAACACAAGTGTTTTGATGGCAGTCTTACTTATTAGGTACAATAAAACAACTTTTTAAAACAAATGTTATATTAAAAAACAAGTTATGGTTTATTTATTTTACTGGGGTTTTTTTGGGTTTTGGGTTTTTTCTTTTATTTGGTGGGGGGTTTTTTGTTTGTTTGTTGGGTTTTTTTTTTTGTTTCAGGTTTGTTTTTTTTTTTCCTGAAAAAGAGAAAGAGATTTATTTTCTGCAATGATCTAAGTGAACCAGTCCAAATTCTCAGGACACAGAAGACATTGTAGCACACAGTGGCTGGTGACAGAGAGAAGAAAATGTGAATCAGGGTGTACAGGAGCTCTGGATAAAATATAGAAGTAAATAAAAGTAAATATATTGGGGAGTAGTAATGGAAATAGATTGAGGGCATGAAGGTTGAAGAAAAAAAAGAAGTAGACAGTTTCTATGAAATGTATTGCTATTGCTGCTGCTGAGAAAAGAAGCTCAAGCTCAGAGAAAGCAGCCAGCTACTCCTGCTTCAAATATTACTAGAGGGAGTGTCAGGAAAAAGGAATCTAATTTTTAAAAAGAAAAGCAGGTCTGCAAGTGCAAATTTCTGCAAGCTCCCACTAGACTAGTGCCCCAGTCCAATCTGAATATTTCCCCCAGGCATTTGTTGCCTTTCATAATGCTTTATTGTAACAACTCACATTATACTGCAGAGTAGCTTATGGGAACTGAAGTATACATTAATAGGCTTTCCATATTAATTTCTCCAGAAGGTGGATGTGTTTGAAATAAAACCTTCACACCCAATACTCTCTATCACCAGAAGATTGCAACCTGTCTTGATAAATTCTAACACTGTTGTTGAATTTTCAGCAATAAAAATGTTGGTGTTGCCAATATTACTAAATCATGAAAGAATGGATAACAAAGAACGAAATGGCACTTTAGATCCATGCAAATTCTCTGTATCTGAGAACTTCGTACCATATATATAGTCACAGAATTTAATAAGACCCATGCCTTTTCATTTCTCTTGAACATAAAAATATTTGAATGCAAAAATTACTTTGTGTCTGAATTAATCTGCATCTTCTTTGCTAGTCAGTTTCCACTCCCTGATAACAGAGAGCTCCTGCAATAAATGTCTTGAATACGCATCCTGTAGGCTTTGCCTAGCTTGGAATTATTTCTGGAGAAGCACAGATACATGCAGTGTCACTGCTAGAAAACATTTTTCACTTTTCACTTTTTTCATATTCTAAACTTGGATCAAATATGGAAAGGATTAACACTTGCATCCTGCTCAATTTCAATGCAAACATGAAAATTTAAAAGTTTTAGTGAAGCTTCAGTTTTGGCTGTATTATACAAAAAATATAGAAGTGTATAGAAATATAGTACAGTAATTTTTTTATTGTTTTTAAAGGAGAAAAGGGATTGTGCAATTACTCTGGGTTGTGGTTTTTTATTAAAATTCTACATTATTTGCTAACTCTAGAAATTTATTGACAGTCTCTTAACTGTGACAAGACACAAGTACTTATCTGGAAGCAACATCAGACTAATGAGAACTGACATTTTGTGCATACAGCAGATCTAGAATTTTACAAAGTCAAGAAGATGAGAAATTCAATCTCCTTCACTGAATTGATCATGTTGATGGGAAAAGTCTGCAAGCCACATAAGTACATGCCTAGTTCTAACAGTCCTGTCAATATCACTTTCTCCTTGCATGTGTATAATCCTTTTAGGTATTCCATAACAAAAAATACTAAGCCATCTAATATTTTTTTTACATATTCATAGGTATTTGAGCTCTGTAATTCTGAAAGTCCCCTTACTCCTATGTGGCATTCCCTTAGTGTGTGTCAGGTTCAGAAGAGGAAAAGCCTCATTATACGCTCTGGTTCCTATTCAGTCAATTAGTATACACTCAGGAGTTATTCTTCTGTGGCAGACCTACCCATAATTGAATTTATGTCAGATAAGATGCTGTACTTATACATCCTCTGGGAGTAGAAATGAAGACATCAGCCATAAGGCACACAAAGATTTCTCTCCCCCATAATCTTAGCGAAACACCTGCTATTTGTTTTAGAATATGGTGCACATGCTTAAACAAGCCAGGGACTGCTTGACCTGACTTCTACATTGTCCCAGCTGATAATATAGGAAGTCAGGCCGTCCAATAGCATGAAGATGATAGATGATGATGTTTTGCTAACTTATCATTAACACTGATGTCAGAATGACCTATGTAAAATGTCAGAAGATTTACCTTTACAATGGCTTTGGGGCACTGTTAATCAACTTAGACAGCCACTCACTCAAAACCTTAATTGGTATATTCCTACCAGTTTTTCATCTCAGGAGGACGGATTTCTTTGCAAAATTACAAGACATTTTACATTTCTAAACTGAGAAATACAGGAAACAATTCTTTTAATAGTATTGTGACATTTCCTTTTCTGGTTGTAAATTTCATTCTGAATATATCTAAATGGAAAAAAGATGCTACTATTAATAAATTATATGAGGGAAAACCAGCATCTAATTGAGACATATTCCTTTCATAGGCCCTCCATCTCTAATCCACACAGACAAAAGTCAACTGAACAAGTTAACACTGATTCATTCACATGTTTCTCAGAGAAACACAATATTTCCTTGTGGCAAAAAAATCACCGCTTGCTTTACAGTTGTGTCTTTGCCGCCTCTTCCCACAACTTTTACAGTGCAAAAGGGCAATGAACAAGATTAGGATCTGGTCCTTGGTACATAAGGTCATGTACAACCAAAACTGAAAAAAAACCTAAAATAAAATCAACTCAGATAAATTTAATTAAATTATGAAAGAGCTACAGTACCATTACAACAGAGCATTCAGTTAGCACCCAAGGAGGCAAGTGATTAACAGATCCATGTAGTACTAGGTCATTTTTCTTGCATAAAAATAAAACAATGGAAAATGTCAGTGTGTCTTTAATACTTACCATATTGAACAGTTACATACTTTCATATTCTGAAGGATTTATTCAATTATGGGAAAAGACTCGTTAAAATAAATAGAGCATTTTAGCTCACCCTGTGAGAAACTCCTATTAAGGACAAATATTTGAGTCAGAAAATTTCTTAAGCTTCAAAAATAAACTGTATGGCTAAAGGGGGATTCTTCAAAATGCACACTGAAAATGTTTGATTCCTCTTCTGTTTTTACAGATGTAAATCGTATTTCATTTAAACTGGCAAAAGAAAGTGCAGAATTCAGGCCACACTGTCTGCCATGAGATACTCCAGTTTTCAACTTACAATTACTTATTTTTATCTTAATTTTAATTTTTTTACTCAACAAAGGTAGTAGCATTTACAATAAGCCTCAGCTGTCACAGTCATAAAGAAATACTCAGTGACTGATTGTCCCTTGATTGGATGCTCCTCTAGACTGCATTTGTGCACACCACTTGTTTCTTTCTATTTTCATGATCCACAATTGCAATCAAATCTCAGACATAAACAAATAACCACAGTCTACTTTAGCTGAAAGGAGAGTTCTGTTTACACAGAGTAGAGTTCTGTGTATGCTCTCTTTTACAAAGCATAGAGAAGGGGCTTTTGCCACATACATTAAGAAAAGGATCTAACTTTTAATTTTTCTTTATTACTTAGTGCCACAAAGTCTGCAGAGGAATGTTAGATCAACTTTATAGTGTGATACCCTGTAATATCAACTCCCATCCTAACTTTCTAAATTCTAGTTCATGCCCATTCCTAAGGAAACTTTCCCAGGCTCAGGTGTCACCTGGTTGTAACATTACTCAAGGGTGGTCTCTCAGGCTGATCTGAGCCTAATTTAAAAAAAATATAAGGTGCTTTGTCTTATCTAATATTACTGCCCAAAGCAAACACTTTATAAGCTATCATGAAAACCATCTTCTTAAATAAATTTGCTCTTAACTTTTAGGACATTTCAAATTGCTGTAGACTATTGTCAAGGTTTAACCTCAGACAGCAGCTAAATACTATGCAGCTGATTGCTCACTTCCCTTGCCTCCTGTCCCCATATCAGGGAGAATAATTTAAAGGGAAGGGTAAACCTCATGAGTTGACATAAGAACAGCTTAATAATTGAAACAAAATATAATAATAGTAATAGTAATGATAAGAAGAGGGAAAGGGAGTAACAGAACACAAGAAAAACAAGGGATGCAAAATAAAATTGTTCACCGCCTGCTAACGGAAACCTAGACCATTCCACAATCAGACCCCCAATGTGTAACTTTTCCAGGTTATATGCTGGGCATGATATTCTATGCCATGGAATACTCATTTGGGCTGCTTGGGTCAGCTGTCTTGGCCATGTTCCTGCAGAGCTCTTTATGCAGGTCCTTACTAGCAATGCATGAGACGCTGAAAAATCCTTGACTTGGAGAAAGCACCACTTAGCCACAACCAAAGCAACAGTGTGTTATCAATATTTTTCTCACACTAAATCCAAACACCACTGTACCAGCTACTAGAAAGAAAATGTACTTTGTTCCCAGACAAAAATGGCACGACTAATACTAGTCCAAAATAATAAAAAAAACGGTGCTGCAAATCCTCTCCCTCTGGCTATAGTGTAATTTTATTACCTTTTCTTATGTGTGAAATAAAGTATGTTCCAGGATGTGAGAATTTTACTTAGTTACACATTTTATTTTCCATGTATTCTTCAATAACTGTCAAAAGCTGAGACTAATCTTTTGCTGTGGAATTAACCATCATCAAACACAAACCCATCAGAACATAAAATAACTTGTCAAAAATTATCAAGGTCTGTAGATTTAGCAGGCAGTAACACAGAATTAGTAGTAGGCCATCTTTAATGGCCATATGTCATTATAAATGCATTCAGATTTCTATACCAAATCTATGATTGATCCATTTTACAAATGTATTAAATCCACTAAAGTAGGTTGCTTGGAAGATTGACACAAATTAGATAGCAGACCAATGAGTTAAAAATTAACTTATTCATTGAATGTACTCAAATAAATATGGAATTTTCATGCTCAGAAAATCCGTTAACTTCAGTACCTAGCCTAGTTAATCGCGGAGCACTTCCAATACTGCTCATTCTCTGGGCCTGGTCCAGAGAAAGAAATAAGATGGAATCTCTTTTCTTTCATGTACAGATTTTCAGGCTGCCCCTATTCTGAAGGAAATTAGACATTTCAGAAGCATATATAACATAGTGCACTAGTAGTCTTGTTAAAAATTATCTTTAAGGAAATAATGGTACTTACCTGCAGAATAGGTACAACAGTACTGCAGAGCACTGTTACATTTCCCAGACTACTAATTATCTTTTCTTGGTCAAACACAAAATACAAGTCTGATTTTAGCCAAGATGCTGGTTCCATTTACAGCATATGCTGAAATGGAACATCACACTCTTTCCATGCCAGCAAAAAGGTGTATCAGTAGCAACTTGTTTGACAAAAACACCTCAGACAATGATTCCTTTAAAGAATAAGGAAGATGCAGTACAAAGTGTATAACTGCAGATACAGAACATAGTATTCCTATCTTTGATTAATAAATTAATCAGAATCCTAGAGACATAGAGGCAGACCACAATCAGATTGCTCTCCGAGGGAGCAGGGTGAGATGAGAGAATTACCTGCCAAATAAGGGGGAACACAGAAGGCAAACATGGAAAGAGCATGCAGGAGCAAGACATAAAATGAAAGACTCTGTAAATTCAAAGGGCATGATTTGAACTGGATTGAATTGTGAAAAATAATATGTTGAGTATATTTTGCCTATTTTGGCAGATTGTATCTGGATGAGTTTTGCTATGTATTATTCTAGTAAAGCATAACTGGAATCACCAGCATATGCTTTTTGTTTAAAATTTGCTTCTGAAAAGTTAACCCATGCAATCCAAAATTTAGAATCAAGGGGTTCATAGATTTCAGGGAGTATTCATAGTCACAGGTGTCAGTGTCAGGGTCATGGGTTGCCAGCTCCCGAGCAAGGATACACCCTCTGTCCCTGACAACAGGGAGGCGGGGATGTAGAGAAACAGTTTGAGAGGAATCACAG